>NC_054480.1:88818120-88838120 GCF_017639515.1 Carcharodon carcharias | reverse complement strand
AGAGAGACAGAGGGAGAGGGAGAGACAGAGGGAGAGGGAGAGATAGAGGGAGAGAGAGAGAGCGAGAGGGAGAGACAGAGGCAGAGGGACAGACAGAGGGAGAGAGAGAGAGGGAGAGAGAGAGAGGGAGAGAGAGACAGAGGGATTGAGAGATAGAGGGATAGAGGAAGACAGAGACTCACAGGGAGAGACAGAAACAGAGAGAGAGAGAGACAGACAGACAGAGGGAGGGAGAGAGAGAGACAGACAGAGGGAAGGAGAGAGAGAGACAGACAGAGGGAGGGAGAGAGAGAGACAGACAGAGGGAGGGAGCGAGAGAGATAGGCAGACAGAGGGAGAGAGAGAGACAGAGGGAGAGAGAGAGAGAGACAGAGGGAGAGAGAGAGAGAGACAGAGGGAGAGAGAGGAAGAGAGACGGTGAGAGGGAGAGAGAGACAGAGGGTGACAGAGGGAGAGACAGATGAGAGGGAGAGATAGAAGGAGAGTGAGAGAGAGAGAGAGACAGAGGGAGAAAGAGAGACAGAGGGAGAGAGAGGAACAGAGACGGTGAGAGGGAGAGAGAGACAGAGGGTGACAGAGGGAGAGGGAGAGACAGAGGGAGAGGGAGAGACAGAGGGAGAGGGAGAGATAGCAGGAGAGCGACAGAGAGAGAGAGACAGAGGGAGAAAGAGCGACAGAGTGAGAGAGAGGAAGAGAGATGGAGAGAGGGAGGCAGAGGGAGAGACAGAGGGAGAGGGAGAGATAGAAGGAGAGGGAGAGAGAGTGATAGAGACAGAGGGAGAGAGAGAGAGACAGAGGGAGAGAGAGAGAGAGAGACAGAGGGAGAGAAAGAGACAGAGGGAGAGAGAGGAAGAGAGACGGTGAGAGGGAGAGAGAGACAGAGGGTGACAGAGGGAGAGACAGAGTGAGAGGGAGAGATAGAAGGAGAGCGAGAGAGAGAGAGAGAGACAGCGGTCGAGAGACAGAGGGACAGAGAGAGACAGAGGGAGAGAGAGAGAGACAGAGGGAAAGAGGGAGAGAGAGACAGGGAGCGAGAGACAGAGGGAGAGAGAGACAGAGACAGAGGGAGAGGGAGAGGGTGAGGGAGCGAGGGACAGAGTGAGAGGCAGAGGGAGAGAGAGACAGAGGGAGAGGGTGAGAGAGATGGAGGGGGAGACAGAGGGAGTGGGAGGGAGAGGCAGAGGGAGAGAGAGAGAGACAGAGGGAGAGGGAGAGAGAGACAGAGGGAGAGGGAGAGAGAGACAGAGGGAGAGGGAGAGAGAGACAGAGGGAGAGGGAGAGAGAGACAGAGGGAGAGGGAGAGGGAGAGGGAGAGGGAGAGGGAGAGGGAGAGAGAGGCAGAGGGAGAGAGAGAGAGAGGCAGAGGGAGAGAGAGAGAGAGGCAGAGGGAGGGAGAGAGAGAGACAGAGGGAGGGAGAGAGAGAGACAGACAGAGGGAGGGAGAGAGAGAGACACAGACAGAGGGAGAGAGAGAGACAGACAGAGGGAGAGGGAGCGACAGATGGAGAGAGAGACAGAGGGAGAGTGGAAGATAGAGACTCACAGGGAAAGACAGACACAGAGAGAGAGAGAGAGACAGACAGAGGGAGGGAGGGAGAGAGAGACACAGAAAAAAGGAGGGAGAGACAGAGACACACAGGGAGGGGGAGAGGGAGAGTCAGAGGGAGAGAGACAGAGGGAGAGGGAGAGATAGAGGGAGAGAGAGAGAGCGAGAGGGAGAGACAGAGGCAGAGGGACAGACAGAGGGAGAGAGAGAGAGGGAGAGAGAGAGAGGGAGAGAGAGACAGAGGGATTGAGAGATAGAGGGATAGAGGAAGACAGAGACTCACAGGGAGAGACAGAAACAGAGAGAGAGAGAGACAGACAGACAGAGGGAGGGAGAGAGAGAGACAGACAGAGGGAAGGAGAGAGAGAGACAGACAGAGGGAGGGAGAGAGAGAGACAGACAGAGGGAGGGAGCGAGAGAGATAGGCAGACAGAGGGAGAGAGAGAGACAGAGGGAGAGAGAGAGAGAGACAGAGGGAGAGAGAGGAAGAGAGACGGTGAGAGGGAGAGGGAGACAGAGGGTGACAGAGGGAGAGACAGATGAGAGGGAGAGATAGAAGGAGAGTGAGAGAGAGAGAGAGACAGAGGGAGAGAGAGGAACAGAGACGGTGAGAGGGAGAGAGAGACAGAGGGTGACAGAGGGAGAGGGAGAGACAGAGGGAGAGGGAGAGACAGAGGGAGAGGGAGAGATAGCAGGAGAGCGACAGAGAGAGAGAGACAGAGGGAGAAAGAGCGACAGAGTGAGAGAGAGGAAGAGAGATGGAGAGAGGGAGGCAGAGGGAGAGACAGAGGGAGAGGGAGAGATAGAAGGAGAGGGAGAGAGAGTGATAGAGACAGAGGGAGAGAGAGAGAGACAGAGGGAGAGAGAGAGAGAGAGACAGAGGGAGAGAAAGAGACAGAGGGAGAGAGAGAAAGAGAGACGGTGAGAGGGAGAGAGAGACAGAGGGTGACAGAGGGAGAGACAGAGTGAGAGGGAGAGATAGAAGGAGAGCGAGAGAGAGAGAGAGACAGCGGTCGAGAGACAGAGGGACAGAGAGAGACAGAGGGAGAGAGAGAGAGACAGAGGGAAAGAGGGAGAGAGAGACAGGGAGCGAGAGACAGAGGGAGAGAGAGACAGAGACAGAGGGAGAGGGAGAGGGTGAGGGAGCGAGGGACAGAGTGAGAGGCAGAGGGAGAGAGAGACAGAGGGAGAGGGTGAGAGAGATGGAGGGGGAGACAGAGGGAGTGGGAGGGAGAGGCAGAGGGAGAGAGAGAGAGACAGAGGGAGAGAGAGAGAGACAGAGGGAGAGGGAGAGAGAGACAGAGGGAGAGAGAGACAGAGGGAGAGAGAGACAGAGGGAGAGGGAGAGGGAGAGAGAGACAGAGGGAGAGGGAGAGGGAGAGAGGCAGAGGGAGAGGGAGGGAGAGGCAAAGGGAGATGGAGAGAGAGGCAGATGGAGATGCAGAGTGAGGCAGAGGGAGAGGGAGAGACAGAGGGAGAGGGAGAGATAGAAGGAGAGCGACAGAGAGAGACAGGGGGAGAAAGAGCGACAGAGTGAGAGAGAGGAAGAGAGATGGAGCGAGGGAGGCAGAGGGAGAGACAGAGGGAGAGGGAGAGATAGAAGGAGAGGGAGAGAGAGAGATAGAGACAGAGGGAGAGAGAGAGAGACAGAGGGAGAGAGAGAGAGACAGAGGGAGAGGGAGAGAGAGACAGAGGGAGACGGAGAGGGAGACAGAGGGAGAGGGAGAGGGAGACAGAGGGAGAGGGAGACAGAGGGAGAGGGAGAGAGAGACAGAGGGAGAGGGAGAGAGAGACAGAGGGAGAGGGAGAGAGAGGCAGAGATGAGAGAGAGAGAGAGGCAGAGGGAGAGGGAGAGAGAGACAGAGGGAGAGGGAGAGAGAGGGAGAGAGAGACAGAGGGAGAGGGAAAGAGAGACAGAGGGAGAGGGAAAGAGAGACAGAGGGAGAGGGAGAGAGAGACAGAGGGAGAGGGAGAGAGAGACAGAGGGAGAGGGAGAGAGAGACAGAGGGAGAGGGAGAGAGAGACAGAGGGAGAGGGAGAGAGAGACAGAGGGAGAGGGAGAGAGTGACAGAGGGAGAGGGAAAGAGTGACAGAGGGAGAGGGAAAGAGTGACAGAGGGAAAGAGTGACAGAGGGAGAGAGACAGAGGGAGAGAGACAGAGGGAGAGGGAGAGACAGAGGGAGAGGGAGAGACAGAGGCAGAGGGAGAGACAGAGGCAGAGGGAGAGACAGAGGCAGAGGGACAGAAAGAGGGAGAGGGACAGACAGAGGGAGAGAGAGAGAGAGGGATTGAGAGATAGAGGGATAGAGGAAGACAGAGACTCACAGGGAGAGACAGACACAGAGAGAGAGAGAGAGAGAGACAGACCGAGGGAGGGAGAGAGAGAGACATACAGAGGGAAGGAGAGAGAGAGAGACAGACAGAGGGAGGGAGAGAGAGAGACAGACAGAGGGAGAAAGAGGGAGAGGGGGTGACCGAGGGAGAGGGAGAGAGAGAATCAGAGGGAGATAGAGAGAGAGAGCGAGGCAGAGAGAGGGAGTGAGACGGAGAGAGGTAGAGAGAGACAGAGGGTGTCAGAGGGTGAGGGAGAGACAGAGGGAGAGGGAGAGATAGGAGAGGGAGAGAGACAGAGAGAGACAGAGGGAGAGAGAGCGACTGAGGGGGAGAGAGGTAGAGAGAGAGAGACAGAGGGAGAGATAGACGGAGAGAAAGAGAGATAGGCAGAGGGAGAGAGATGGAGACAGAGGCAGAGGGAGTGAGAGAAAGAGAGAGACAGAGAAAGAGAGAGACAGAGGGAGAGAGAGACAGAGGGAGAGAGAGACAGAGGGAGAGAGGAAGACAGAGACACACAGGGAGAGACAGACACAGAGAGAGAGAGACAGACAGAGGGAGGGAGAGACATAGACAGACAGAGGGAGAGAGAGAGAGTGACAGAGGGAGAGTGACAGAAGGAGAGAGAGAGAGGGAGAGAGAGAGAGGGAGAGAGAGACAGGGATTGAGAGATAGAGGGATAGAGGAAGACAGAGACTCACAGGGAGAGACAGGCACAGAGAGAGAGAGAGAGAGAGACAGACTGAGGGAGGGAGAGAGAGAGAGACAGACAGAGGGAGGGAGAGAGAGAGACAGAAAGAGGGAGAGGGAGTGACCGAGGGAGAGGGAGAGAGATAGTCAGAGGGAGATAGAGCGAGAGAGCGAGGGAGAGAGAGGGAGTGAGACGGAGAGAGGTAGAGAGAGACAGAGGGTGTCAGAGAGAGAGGGAGAGACAGAGGGAGAGGGAGAGATAGAAGCAGAGGGAGAGGGAGAGATAGAAGGAGAGGGAGAGAGACAGAGGGAGAGAGAGCGACTGAGGGGGAGAGAGGTAGAGAGAGGGAGACAGAGGGAGAGGGAGAGATAGAAGGAGAGGGAGAGAGAGAGAGAGAGAGACAGAGGGAGAGAGAGAGACTAAGGGAGAGAGAGGTAGAGAGATGGAGAGAGGGATACAGAGGGAGAGACAGAGGGAGAGAGATGGAGACAGAGGCAGAGAGATGGAGACAGAGGCAGAGGGAGAGAGAGGCAGAGGGAGAGAGAGGCAGAGGGAGAGAGAGGCAGAGGGAGAGAGAGGCAGAGGGAGAGAGAGGCAGAGGGAGAGAGACACAGAGGGAGAGAGAGACAGAGGGAGAGAGGAAGACAGAGACACACAGGGAGAGACAGACAGACAGAGGGAGGGAGAGAGAGAGAGACAGAGGGAGACACAGAGGGAGAGAGAGAGAGAATGAGAGACAGAGGGAGAGGGAGAGACAGAGAGCATGAGACAGAGAGAGAGAGGCAGAGGGAGAGAGACAGAGAGAGAGGGAGAGACAGAGAGAGAGGGAGAGAGAGAGACAGCGGGATCGAGAGACAGCGGGATCGAGAGACAGCGGGATCAAGAGACAGAGGGAGAGAGAGACAGAGGGAAAGAGGAAGACAGAGACTCACAGGGAGAGACAGACACAGAGAGAGAGAGAGAGAGAGAAAGAGAGACAGACAGAGGGAGGGAGAGAGATAGAGAGAGACAAACAGAGGGAGTGTGAGAGAGAGACACACAGAGGAATAGAGAGAGACAAAGGGAGAGGGAGAGACAGAGGGAGAGGAAGAGATATAAGGAGAGGGAGAGAGAGAGAGAGACAGAGGGAGAGAGAGAGAGACAGAGGGAGAGGGAGAGAGATGGTGAGAGGGAGAGAGAGACACAGGGTGACAGAGGGAGAGGGAGAGATAGAAGGAGAGCGAGACAGAGAGAGACAGAGGGAGATAGAGTGACAGAGGGAGAGAGAGGTAGAGAGATGCAGAGAGGGAGACAGAGGGAGAGACAGAGGGAGAGGGAGAGACAGAGGGACAGGGAGATGGGAGACAGAGGGAGAGGGGAGAGAGACAGCGGGAAAGAGAGAGACAGAGGGAGAGAGACAGAGAGACAGAGAGAGAGGAAGAGGGAGAGACAGAAGGAGGGAGAGATAGAGAGACAGAGGGAGGGAGAGAGAGAGAGGCAGACAGAGTGAGGGAGAGAGAGAGAGAGGGAGAGAGAAAGAGAGAGAGAGGGAGAGAGAGTCAGAGGGAGAGAGAGAGAGAGAGAGGCAGAGAGAGAGAGAGGCAGAGAGAGAGAGAGGGAGAGAGAGAGAGAGAGAGACAGAGGGATTGAGAGTTAGAGGGATGGAGGAAGACAGAGACTCACAGGGAGAGACAGGCACAGAGAGAGAGAGAGAGAGACAGACAGAGGGAGGGAGAGAGAGAGACATACAGAGGGATGGAGAGAGAGAGAGACAGACAGAGGGAGGGAGAGAGAGAGACATACAGAAGGAGGGAGAGAGAGAGACAGACAGAGGGAAGGAGAGAGATAGAGAGAGACAGACAGATGGAGGGAGAGAGAGAGACAGACAGAGGGAGAAAGAGGGAGAGGGAGTGACTGAGCAAGAGGGAGAGAGAGAGTCAGAGGGAGATAGAGAGAGAGAGCGAGGGAGAGAGAGGGAGTGAGACGGAGAGAGGTAGAGAGAGACAGAGGGTGTCAGAGGGAGAGGGAGAGATAGAGGGAGAGGGAGAGATAGAAGGAGAGGGAGAGAGAGAGAGACAGAGGGAGAGAGAGCGACTGAGGGGGAGAGAGGTAGAGAGAGGGAGACAGAGGGAGAGAAAGGGAGATAGACAGAGGGAGAGAGATGGAGAAAGAGGCAGAGGGAATGAGAGGAAGAGAGAGAAGGAGAGATAGAGAGAGACAGAGGGAGAGAGGAAGACAGACACACAGGGAGAGACAGACACAGAGAGAGAGAGAGACAGACAGACAGAGGGAGGGAGAGAGAGAGACAGACAGAGGGAAGGAGAGAGAGAGAGACAGACAGAGGGAGGGAGAGAGAGAGACATACAGAAGGAGGGAGAGAGAGAGACAGACAGAGGGAAGGAGAGAGATAGAGAGAGACAGACAGATGGAGGGAGAGAGAGAGACAGACAGAGGGAGAAAGAGGGAGAGGGAGTGACCGAGCGAGAGGGAGAGAGAGAGTCAGAGGGAGATAGAGAGAGAGAGCGAGGGAGAGAGAGGGAGTGAGACGGAGAGAGGTAGAGAGAGACAGAGGGTGTCAGAGGGAGAGGGAGAGACAGAGGGAGAGGGAGAGATAGAAGGAGAGCGAGACAGAGAGAGACAGAGGGAGATAGAGTGACAGAGGGAGAGAGAGGTAGAGAGATGCAGAGAGGGAGACAGAGGGAGAGACAGAGGGAGAGGGAGAGACAGAGGGACAGGGAGATGGGAGACAGAGGGAGAGGGGAGAGAGACAGCGGGAAAGAGAGAGACAGAGGGAGAGAGACAGAGGGAGAGACAGAGAGCGAGGAAGAGGGAGAGACAGAAGGAGGGAGAGAGAGAGAGACAGAGAGAGGGAGGGAGAGAGAGAGAGGCAGACAGAGGGAGGGAGAGAGAAAGAGACAGAGGGAGAGGGAGAGATCGAGGGAGAGGGAGAGAGAGAGAGAGAGACAGAGGGAGAGAGGAAGACAGAGACTCACAGAGAGAGAGAGACACAGAGAGAGAGGGAGACAGATAGAGGGAGGGAGAGAGAGACAGATAGAGGGAGGGAGAGAGAGAGAGACAGACAGAGGGAGGGAGAGAGAGAGACAGACAGAGGGAAAGAGAGAGACAGGCAGAGTGAAAGAAGCAGATAGAGACTCACAGGGAGAGACAAACACAGAGAGAGAGAAAGAGAGAGACAGACAGAGGGAGGGAGAGAGAGAGAAAGACACAGGGAGGGAGAGAGAGAGGGAGAGAGACAGAGAGAGTGAGAGAAAGTGGGAAAGGGAGAGACAGAGGGAGGCACAGAGGAAGAGGGAGAGGCAGTGGGAGAGAGATAGGGAGAGACAGAAGGAGAGAGACAGAGAGACAGACAGAGGGAGGGAGAGAGAGAGAGACAGACAGTGGGAGGGAAAGAGAGAGACACAGACAGAGGGAGAGAGAGACACAGACAGAGGGAGAGAGAGACACAGACAGAGGGAGAGAGAGAGACAGACAGAGGGGGAGAGAGAGACAGACAGAGGGGGAGAGAGAGACAGACAGAGGGAGAGAGAGAGAAAGACAGAGGGAGAGAGAGAGAAAGACAGAGGGAGAGAGAGTGACAGAGGGAGAGGGAGACACAGGGAGAGAGAGACAGAGGGAGAGTGGAAGATAGAGACTCACAGGGAAAGACAGACACACAGAGAGAGAGAGAGACAGACAGAGGGACGGAGAGAGAGAGAGAGACAGACAGAGGGAGGGAGGGAGAGAGAGACACAAAGAAGGATGGAGAGAGAAGGAGACACAGAGGGAGGGGGAGAGGGAGAGACAGAGGGAGAGAGGGAGAGGGAGAGACAAAGGCAGAGAGATAGAGGGAGAGGCAGAGACCAATAGAGTGAGAGGGAGAGCGAGAGAGAGGGAGAGGGAGAGAAGAGAGAGAGAGAGGGAGAGAAGAGAGAGAGAGAGGGAGAGAGACAGAGGGAGAGGGAGAGAGACAGGGAGAGGGAGAGGGAGAGACAGAGGAAGAGGGAGAGACAGAGGGAGAGTGAGGGAGAGAGAGAGAGGGAGAGAGAGAGCAGGAGAGAGAGAGCGAGAGAGGGAGAGAGAGAGAGAGAGAGGCAGGGAGAGAGAGAGAGAGAGAGACAGAGGGATTGAGAGTTAGAGGGATAGAGGAAGACAGAGACTCACAGGGAGAGACAGGCACAGAGAGAGAGAGAGAGACAGACAGAGGGAGGGAGAGAGAGAAACATACAGAAGGAGGGAGAGAGAGAGACAGACAGAGGGAGAAAGAGGGAGAGGGAGTGACCGAGCAAGAGGGAGAGAGAGAGTCAGAGGGAGATAGAGAGAGAGAGCGAGGGAGAGAGAGGGAGTGAGACAGAGAGAGGTAGAGAGATACAGAGGGTGTCAGAGGGAGAGGGAGAGACAGAGGGAGAGGGAGAGATAGAAGGAGAGGGAGAGAGAGAGAGAGCGACTGAGGGGGAGAGAGGTAGAGAGAGGGAGACAGAGGGTGAGAAAGGGAGATAGAGGGAGAGAGATGGAGAGAGAGGCAGAGGGAATGAGAGGAAGAGAGAGAAGGAGAGATAGAGAGAGAGAGAGGGAGAGAGGAAGACAGAGACACACAGGGAGAGACAGACACAGAGAGAGAGAGAGAGGGAGAGAGACAGAGGGAGAGGGAGAGACAGAGGGAGAGGGAGAGACAGAGAGAGAGGGATAGAGAGACAGCAGGATCGAGAGACAGTGTGATCAAGAGACAGAGGGAGAGAGAGACAGAGGGAAAGAGGAAGACAGAGATTCACAGGGAGAGACAGACACAGAGAGAGAGACAGACAGACAGACAGACAGAGGGAGGGAGAGGGAGAGAGACAAACAGAGGGAGGGAGAGGGAGAGATAGAAGGAGAGGGAGAGAGAGAGAGACACACACACACAGTGGGAGAGAGAGAGACAAAGGGAGAGGGAGAGACAGAGGGAGAGGGAGAGATATAAGGAGAGAGAGAGAGAGAGAGACAGAGGGAGAGGGAGAGATATAAGGAGAGAGAGAGAGAGAGACAGAGGGAGAGAATGAGAGAGAGAGACAGAGGGGGAGAGAGAGAGACAGAAGGAGAGAGAGGAACAGAGACAGTGAGAGGGAGAGAGAGACAGAGGGCGACAGAGGGACATGGAGAGACAGAGGGAGAGGGAGAGATAGAAGGAAAGCGAGACAGAGAGAGAGAGACAGAGGGAGAGGGAGAGATAGAAGGAGAGGGAGAGAGAGTGGGAGAGACAGAGGGAGAGAGGAAGATAGAGACTCACAGGGAGAGACAGACACACAGAGAGGGAGAGACAGAGGGAGAGGGAGGGAGAGAGAGAGAGGGAGAGAGAGAGAGGGAGAGAGAGAGATGGAGAGAGAGAGAGGCAGAGAGAGAGAGGGAGAGAGAGAGAGAGAGGGATTGAGAGATAGAGGGATAGAGGAAGACAGAGACTCACAGGGAGAGACAGACACAGAGAGATAGAGAGAGAGACAGAGGGAGGGAGAGAGAGAGACATACAGAGGGAGGGAGTGAGAGAGACAGACAGAGGGAGAAAGAGGGAGAGGGAGTGACCAAGGGAGAGGGAGAGAGAGAGTCAGAGGGAGATAGAGAGAGAGAGCGAGGGAGAGAGAGGGAGTGAGACGGAGAGAGGTAGAGAGAGACAGAGGGTGTCAGAGGGAAAGGGAGAGACAGAGGGAGAGATAGAAGGAGAGGGAGAGAGACAGAGGGAGAGAGAGCGACTGAGGGGGAGAGAGGTAGAGAGAGGGAGACAGAGGGAGAGACAGAGGGAGAGAAAGGGAGATAGACAGAAGGAGAGAGATGGAGACAGAGGCAGAAGGAGTGAGAGAGAGAGAGGGAGAGATAGAGAGAGAAAGAGGGAGAGAGGAAGATAGAGACACACAGGGAGAGACAGACACAGAGACAGAGAGAGAGAGAGAGACAGACAGAGGGAGGGAGAGACATAGACAGACAGAGAGAGAGAGAGACAGAGGAAGAGGGAGATGTAGAGGGAGAGAGAGAGAGAATGAGAGATAGAGGCAGAGGGAGAGACAGAGTGCGTGAGACAGAGAGAGAGAGGCAGAGGGAGAGACAGAGGGATAGGGAGAGAGAGAGACAGAGGGAGAGAGATAGAGGGAGAGGGAGAGACAGAGAGAGAGGGAGAGAGAGACAGCGGGATCGAGAGACAGAGTGATCAAGAGACAGAGGGAGAGAGAGACAGAGGGAAAGAGGAAGACAGAGATTCACAGTGAGAGACAGACACAGAGAGAGAGAGACAGACAGACAAACAGAGGGAGGGAGAGGGAGAGATAGAAGGGGAGGGAGAGAGCGAGACTGAGAGACACACACAGAGGGAGAGAGAGAGACAAAGGGAGAGGGAGAGATAGAAGGAGAGACAGAGGGTGAGAGAGAGAGAGAGACAGAGGGAGAGAGAGAGAGACAGAAGGAGAGAGAGGAACAGAGACGGTGAGAGGGAGAGAGAGACAGAGGGCGACAGAGGGACATGGAGAGACAGACGGAGAGGGAGAGATAGAAGGAAAGCGAGACAGAGAGAGAGATACAGATGGAGAGGGAGAGATAGAAGAAGAGGGAGAGAGAGTGAGAGAGACAGAAGGAGAGAGGAAGATAGAGACTCACAGAGAGAGACAGACACACAGAGAGGGAGAGACAGAGAGAGAGGGAGAGAGAAACAGAGGGAACGAGAGACAGAGGGATGAAGAGACAGAGGGAGAGAGAGACAGAGGGAAAGAGGAAGACAGAGGCTCACAGGGAGAGACAGACACAGAGAGAGAGAGAGACAGACAGAGGGAGGGAGGGAGATAGAGAGAGACAAACAGGGAGGATGAGAAAGAGACACACCGAGGGAGAGAGAGAGACAGAGGGAGAGGGAGAGACAGAGGGAGAGGGAGAGACAGAGGGAGAGGGAGAGAGAGAGAGACAGAGGGAGAGAGAGAGAGACAGAGGGAGAGAGAGAGAGAGACAGAGGGAGAGAGAGAGAGAGACAGAGGGAGAGAGAGAGAGAGACAGAGGGAGAGAAAGAGACAGAGGGAGAGAGAGGAAGACAGACGGTGAGAGGGAGAGAGAGACAGAGGGTGACAGAGGGAGAGACAGAGTGAGAGGGAGAGATAGAAGGAGAGCGAGAGAGAGAGAGAGAAAGCAGTCGAGCGACAGCGGTCGAGAGACAGAGGTCGAGAGACAGAGGGAGATAGACAGAGGGAGAGAGGGTGAGAGAGAGAGAGACAGGGAGAGAGGGAGGGAGAGAGAGACAGAGGGAGCGAGAGACAGAGGGAGAGAGAGACAGAGACAGAGGGAGAGGGAGAGGGCGAGGGAGAGAGGGACAGAGTGAGAGGCAGAGGGAGAGAGAGACAGAGTGAGAGGGTGAGAGAGAGGGAGGGGGAGACAGAGGGAGTGGGAGGGAGAGGCAGAGGGAGAGAGAGAGAGACAGAGGGAGAGAGGGAGAGAGGGAGAGAGAGACAGAGGGAGCGAGAGACAGAGGGAGAGAGGGAGAGAGAGAGTGAGACAGAGGGAGGGAGGGAGAGAGAGACAGAGGGAGCGAGGGACAGAGGGAGAGAGAGACAGAGACAGAGGGAGAGGGTGAGGGAGAGACGGACAGAGTGAGAGGCAGAGGGAGAGAGAGACAGAGTGAGAGGGTGAGAGAGAGGGAGGGGGAGACAGAGGGAGTGGGAGGGAGAGGCAGAGGGAGAGAGAGAGAGACAGAGGGAGAGGGATAGAGAGACAGAGGGAGAGGGATAGAGAGACAGAGGGAGAGGGATAGAGAGACAGAGGGAGAGGGATAGAGAGACAGAGGGTGAGGGAGAGAGAGACAGAGGGAGAGGGAGAGAGAGAGAGAGACAGAGGGAGAGGGAGAGAGAGACAGAGGGAGAGGGAAAGAGAGACAGAGGGAGAGGGAAAGAGAGACAGAGGGAGAGGGAAAGAGAGACAGAGGGAGAGGGAGAGAGAGACAGAGGGAGATGGAGAGGGAGTGCGATAGTGGGAGAGGGAGAGGGAGAGATAGAGGGAGAGACAGAGGGAGGGGGAGAGACAGAGAGAGAGGTAGAGGGAGAGCGAGTGTGAGGGAGAACGAGAGTGAGATAGAGCGAGACAGAGGAAGAGAGAGAAACAGAGGGAGAGGGAGAGACAGAGAGAGAAGGAGAGGGAGACAGAGAGACAGAGGGAGAGGGAAAGACACAGGGAGAGAGAGTGGGAGAGACAGAGGGAGAGATAGAGTGAGAGGGAGTGTCAGAGGAAGAGAGAGAGAGGGAGAGACAGAAGGAAAGGAAGGGACAGAGGGAGAGAGAGGATGAGAGATGGAGATTGGGAAAGAGAGAGAGAGGAAGAGGGAGAGACAGAGGGAGAGGGAGAGACAGAGGGAGAGGGAGAGAGAGACAGAGGGAGAGGGTGAGAGAGAGGGAGGGGGAGAGAAAAAGGAAGAGTGAGGGAGAGAGAGAGAGAGGGAGAGAGAGAGAGGGAGACTGTGAGAGAGAGGGAGAGAGAGAGAGGCAGAGAGAGAGAGAGGGAGAGAGAGAGAGAGAGACAGAGGGATTGAAAGTTAGAGGGATAGAGGAAGACAGAGACACACAGGGAGAGAGAGACACAGAGAGAGGGAGACAGATAGAGGGAGGGAGAGAGAGAGACAGATAGAGGGAGGGAGAGAGAGAGACAGATAGAGGGAGGGAGAGAGAGAGAGACAGACAGAGGGAGGGAGAGGGAGAGACAGAGAGAGAGAGAGACAGAGGGAGAGAGGAAGACAGAGACTCACAGGGAGAGAGAGACACAGAGAGAGATGGAGACAGATAGAGGGAGGGAGAGAGAGAGACAGAGGGAGCGAGAGTGAGAGAGACAGACAGAGGGAGGGAGAGAGAGAGACAGACAGAGGGAAAGAGAGAGACAGGCAGAGTGAAAGAGGCAGATAGAGACTCACAGGGAGAGACAGACACAGAGAGAGAGAAAGAGAGAGACAGACAGAGGGAGGGAGAGAGAGAGAGAGACAGACAGACAGAGGGAGGGAGAGAGAGAGGGAGAGAGACAGAGAGAGTGAGAGAAAGTGGGAAAGAGAGAGACAGAGGGAGGCACAGAGGGAGAGGAAGTGGGAGAGGCAGTGGGAGAGAGATAGGGAGAGACAGAAGGAGAGAGACAGAGAGACAGACAGAGGGAGGGAGAGAGAGAGAGACAGACAGAGGGAGGGAAAGAGAGAGGCACAGACAGAGGGAGAGAGAGACACAGACAGAGGGAGAGAGAGAGACAGACAGAGGGAGAGAGAGAGAGACAGACAGAGGGAGAGGGAGTGACAGAGGGAGAGGGAGACACAGGGAGAGAGAGACAGAGGGAGAGTGGAAGATAGAGACTCACAGGGAAAGACAGACACAGAGAGAGAGAGAGAGAGACAGACAGAGGGACGGAGAGAGAGAGACAGACAGAGGGAGGGAGGGAGAGAGAGACACAGAAAGAAGGATGGAGAGAGGGAGAGACACAGAGGGAGGGGGAGAGGGAGAGACAGAGGGAGAGAGACAGAGGGAGAGGGAGAGACAGAGGCAGAGAGATAGAGGGAGAGGCAGAGACCAATAGAGCGAGAGGGAGAGAGAGAGAGAGGGAGAGGGAGAGAAGAGAGAGAGAGAGGGAGAGAAGAGAGGGAGAGACAGAGGGAGAGGGAGAGACAGAGGGAGAGTGAGGGAGAGAGAGAGGGAGAGAGAGAGAGGGAGAGAGAGAGCGGGAGAGAGAGAGGCAGAGAGAGAGAGAGGGAGAGAGAGAGAGAGAGAGAGACAGAGGGATGGAGACTTAGAGGGATAGAGGAAGACAGAGACTCACAGCGAGAGACAGACACAGAGGGAGAGAGAGACAGATAGAGGGAGGGAGAGCGAGAGACAGAAAGAGGGAAGGAGAGAGATAGAGAGAGACAGACAGATGGAGGGAGAGAGAGAGACAGACAGAGGGAGAAAGAGGGAGTGGGAGTGACCGAGCGAGAGGGAGAGAGAGAGTCAGAGGGAGATAGAGAGAGAGAGCGAGGGAGAGAGAGGGAGTGAGACGGAGAGAGGTAGAGAGAGACAGAGGGTGTCAGAGGGAGAGGGAGAGACAGAGGGAGAGGGAGAGATAGAAGGAGAGGGAGAGAGAGAGAGACAGAGGGAGAGAGAGCAACTGAGGGGGAGAGAGGTAGAGAGAGGGAGACAGAGGGAGAGAAAGTGAGATAGACAGAGGGAGAGAGATGGAGACAGAGGCAGAGGGAATGAGAGGAAGAGAGAGAAGGAGAGATAGAGAGAGACAGAGGGAGAGAGGAAGACAGAGACACACAGGGAGAGACAGACAGAGAGAGAGAGACAGACAGAGGGAGGGAGAGAGAGAGAGACAGCGGGAGAGGGAGACACAGAGGGAGAGAGAGAGAATGAGAGACAGAGGGAGAGGGAGAGACAGAGAGCATGAGACAGAGAGAGAGAGGCAGAGGGAGAGACAGAGGGATAGGGAGAGAGAGAGACAGAGGGAGAGAGACAGAGGTAGAGGGAGAGACAGAGAGAGAGGGAGAGACAGAGAGAGAGGCAGAGAGAGAGGGAGAGAGAGACAGCAGGATCGAGAGACAGAGTGATCAAGAGACAGAGGGAGAGAGAGACAGAGGGAAAGAGGAAGACAGAGATTCACAAGGAGAGACAGACACAGAGAGAGAGAGAGACGGACAGACATACAGAGGGAGGGAGAGAGAGAGAGACCAACAGAGGGAGGGAGAGGGAGAGATAGAAGGAGAGGGAGAGAGAGAGACACACACCCACACAGAGGGAGAGAGAGAGACAAAGGGAGAGGGAGAGACAGAGGGAGAGGGAGAGATATAAGGAGAGAGAGAGACAGAGGGAGAGAGAGGGAGAGACAGAGGGAGAGAGAGAGAGACAGAAGGAGAGAGAGGAACAGAGACAGTGAGAGGGAGAGAGAGACAGAGGGCGACAGAGGGACATGGAGAGACAGAGGGAGAGGGAGAGATAGAAGGAGAGGGAGAGAGAGTGGGGGTGACAGAGGGAGAGAGGAAGATAGAGACTCACAGGGAGAGACAGACACACAGAGAGGGAGAGAGAGAGGGAGAGAGAGAGAGGGAGAGAGAGAGAGGGAGAGAGAGAGATGGAGAGAGAGAGAGGGAGAGAGGGAGATGGAGAGAGAGAGATGGAGAGAGAGAGAGAGGCCGAGAGGGAGAGAGAGAGAGAGAGAGGGATTGAGAGATAGAGGGATAGAGGAAGACAGAGACTCACAGGGAGAGACAGACAAAGAGAGATAGAGAGAGAGACAGAGGGAGGGAGAGAGAGAGACATACAGAGGGAGGGAGAGAGAGAGACAGACACAGGGAGAAAGAGGGAGAGGGAGTGACCAAGGGAGAGGGAGAGAGAGAGTCAGAGGGAGATAGAGAGAGAGAGCGAGGGAGAGAGAGGGAGTGAGACGGAGAGAGGTAGAGAGAGACAGAGGGTGTCAGAGGGAGAGGGAGAGACTGAGGGAGGGGGAGAGACAGAGGGAGAGGGAGAGATAGAAGGAGAGGGAGAGAGAGAGAGAGACAGAGGGAGAGAGAGAGAGAGACAGTGGGAGAGAAAGAGACAGAGGGAGAGAAAGAGACAGAGGGAGAGAGAGGAAGAGAGACGGTGAGAGGGAAAGAGAGACAGAGGGTGACAGAGGGAGAGACAGATGAGAGGGAGAGATAGAAGGAGAGTGAGAGAGAGAGAGACAGAGGGAGAAAGAAAGACAGAGGGAGAGAGAGGAACAGAGAAGGTGAGAGGGAGAGAGACAGAGGGTGACATTGGGACAGGGAGAGACAGAGGGAGAGGGAGAGATAGAAGGAGAGGGAGAGAGAGAGAGAGAGACAGAGGGAGAGAGAGAGAGAGAGACAGAGGGAGAGAGAGAGAGAGAGACAGAGGGAGAGAAAGAGACAGAGGGAGAGAGAGGAAGAGAGACGGTGAGAGGGAGAGAGAGACAGAGGGTGACAGAGGGAGAGACAGAGTGAGAGGGAGAGATAGAAGGAGAGCGAGAGAGAGAGAGAGAGAAAGCGGTCGAGAGAAAGCGGTCGAGAGAAAGCGGTCGAGAGACAGCGGTCGAGAGACAGCGGTCGAGAGACAGCGGTCGAGAGACAGCGGTCGAGAGACAGAGGTCGAGAGACAGAGGTCGAGAGACAGAGGTTGAGAGACAGAAGTCGAGAGACAGAGGGAGATATACAGCGGGAGAGAGAGAGACAGAGGGAGAGAGGGAGAGAGAGAGAGAGAGACAGAGGGAGAGAGGGAGAGAGAGACAGAGGGAGCGAGAGACAGAGAGACAGAGGGAGGGAGGGAGAGAGAGACAGAGGGAGCGAGAGACAGAGGGAGCGAGAGACAGAGGGAGTGAGAGACAGAGACAGAGGGAGAGGGAGAGGGCGAGGGAGAGAGGGACAGAGTGAGAGGCAGAGGGAGAGAGAGACAGAGTGAGAGGGTGAGAGAGAGGGAGGGGGAGACAGGGAGTGGGAGGGAGAGGCAGAGGGAGAGAGAGAGAGACAGAGGGAGAGGGATAGAGAGACAGAGGGAGAGGGAGAGAGAGAGAGACAGAGGGAGAGGGAGAGAGAGAGAGACAGAGGGAGAGGGAGAGAGAGAGAGAGAGACAGAGGGAGAGGGAGAGAGAGAGAGAGAGACAGAGACGGAGAGAGAGAGAGAGAGACAGAGACAGAGGGAGAGAGAGGGAGAGAGAGACAGAGGGAGAGGGAGAGAGAGACAGAGGGAGAGGGAAAGAGAGACAGAGGGAGAGGGAGAGAGAGACAGAGGGAGATGGAGAGGGAGTGCGACAGCGGGAGAGGGAGAGGGAGAGATAGAGGGAGAGACAGAGGGAGGGGGAGAGACAGAGAGAGAGGGAGAGGGAGAGCGAGTGTGAGGGAGAACGAGAGTGAGATAGAGCGAGACAGAGGAAGAGAGAGAAACAGAGGGAGAGGGAGAGAGAGACAGAGGGAGAGAGAGAGAGGGAGAGACAGAGAGAGAGGGAGAGGGAGACAGAGAGACAGAGGGAGAGAGAGAGACACAGGGAGAGAGAGTGGGAGAGACAGAGGGAGAAATAGAGTGAGAGGGAGTGTCGGAGGAAGAGAGAGAGAGGGAGAGACAGAAGGAAAGGAAGGGACAGAGGGAGAGAGTGTATGAGAGATGGAGATTGGGAAAGAGAGAGAGAGGAAGAGGGAGAGACAGAGGGAGAGGGAGAGACAGAGGGAGAGGGAGAGAGAGACAGAGGGAGAGGGTGAGAGAGAGGGAGGGGGAGAGACAAAGGGAGAGTGAGGGAGAGAGAGACAGAGGGAGAGAGACAGGGATAGAGAGAGAGACAGAGGGAGAGAGAGAAATAGAGTGAGAGAGAGAGACAGAGGGAGAGTGAGGGAGAGCCAGAGGGAGAGGGAGAGACAGAGGGAGAGGGGCGGAGAGAGACAGAGGGAGACGGACAGAGGGAGAGCGACAGAGGGAGAGGGATAGAGAGACAAAGGGAGAGGGAGAGAGAGACAGAGGGATAGAGAGACTGAGGGAGCCAGAGACAGAGGGAGAGAGGAAGAACGAAACTCACAGGGAGAGACAGACACAGAGAGAGAGAGACAGACAGAGGGAGTGACAGAGAGAGGCAGAGGGAAAGGGAGACAGAGGGAGAGGGAGACAGAGGGACAGTCAGAGGGAGGGAGAGTCATGGGGGGGAGAGTCAGAGGGAGGGAGAGAGTGATAGAGAGACAGAGGTAGAGAGAGACAGAGGGAGAGAGAGACAGAGGGAGAGAGAGACAGAGGGAGAGAGAGACAGAGGGAGAGAGAGACAGAGGGAGAGAGAGACAGAGGGAGAGAGAGACAGAGGGAGAGAGAGACAGGGAGAGAGAGACAGGGAGAGACTGAGGGACAGAGAGAGACTGAGGGAGAGAGAGCGACTGAGGGGGAGAGAGGTAGAGAGAGGGAGACAGAGGGAGAGAAAGGGAGATAGACAGAGGGAGAGAGATGGAGACAGAGGGAGAGGGAATGAGAGGAAGAGAGAGAAGGAGAGATAGAGAGAGACAGAGGGAGAGAGGAAGACAGAGACACACAGGGAGAGAGAGACAAAGAGAGAGAGGGAGACAGATAGAGGGAGGGAGAGAGAGAGACAGATAGAGGGAGGGAGAGAGAGAGAGACAGACAGAGGGAGGGAGAGAGAGAGACAGACAGAGGGAAAGAGAGAGACAGGCAGAGTGAAAGAGGCAGATAGAGACTCACAGGAAGAGACAGACACAGAGAGAGAAAGAGAGAGACAGACAGAGGGAGGGAGAGAGAGAGAGAGAGAGACAGACAGAGGGAGGGAGTGAGAGAGGGAGAGAGACAGAGAGAGTGAGAGAAAGTGGGAAAGAGAGAGACAGAGGGAGGCACAGAGGGAGAGGGAGAGAAAGAGGGAGAGAAAGAGGGAGAGAAAGAGGGAGAGGAAGAGGGAGAGGCAGTGGGAGAGAGATAGGGAGAGACAGAAGGAGAGAGACAGAGAGACAGACAGAGGGAGGGAGAGAGAGAGACAGACAGAGGGAGGGAGAGAGAGAGACAGACAGAGGGAGGGAAAGAGAGAGACACAGACAGAGGGAGAGAGAGACACAGACAGAGGGAGAGAGAGACACAGACAGAGGGAGAGAGAGAGACAGACAGAGGGAGAGAGAGAGACAGACAGTGGGAGGGAAAGAGAGAGACAAAGACAGAGGGAGAGAGAGAGACACAGACAGAGGGAGAGAGAGACACAGACAGAGGGAGAGAGAGACACAGACAGAGGGAGAGAGAGAGACAGACAGAGGGAGAGAGAGAGACAGACAGTGGGAGGGAAAGAGAGAGACAAAGACAGAGGGAGAGAGAGACACAGACAGAGGGAGAGAGAGACACAGACAGAGGGAGAGAGAGACACAGACAGAGGGAGAGAGAGACACAGACAGAGGGAGAGAGAGAGAAAGACAGAGGGAGAGAGAGAGAAAGACAGAGGGAGAGAGAGAGAAAGACAGAGGGAGAGAGAGAGAAAGACAGAGGGAGAGAGAGAGAAAGACAGAGGGAGAGAGAGAGAAAGACAGAGGGAGAGAGAGAGACAGACAGAGGGAGAGAGAGCGACAGAGGGAGAGGGAGACACAGGGAGAGAGAGACAGAGGGAGAGTGGAAGATAGAGACTCACAGGGAAAGACAGACACAGAGAGAGAGAGAGAGAGACAGACAGAGGGACGGAGAGAGAGAGACAGACAGACAGACAGGGAGGGAGGGAGAGAGAGACACAGAAAGAAGGATGGAGAGAGAGAGAGACACAGAGGGAGGGGGAGAGGGAGAGACAGAGGGAGAGAGACAGAGGGACAGGGAGAGACAGAGGCAGAGAGATAGAGGGAGAGGGAGAGACCAATAGAGCGAGAGGGAGAGAGAGAGAGAGGGAGAGGGAGAGAAGAGAGAGAGAGAGGGAGAGAAGAGAGAGAGAGAGGGAGAGAAGAGAGAGAGAGAGGGAGAGAAGAGAGCGAGAGAGGGAGAGAGAGAGAGGGAGAGGGAGAGACAG
>NC_054480.1:88805620-88815620 GCF_017639515.1 Carcharodon carcharias | reverse complement strand
ACAGACACAGAGAGAGAGACAGACAGACAGAGGGAGGGAGAGAGATAGAGAGAGACAAACAGAGGGAGGGAGAGGGAGAGATAGAAGGAGAGGGAGAGAGCGAGAGAGAGAGACACACACAGAGGGAGAGGGAGAGACAAAGGGAGAGGGAGAGACAGAGGGAGAGGGAGAGATAGAAGGAGAGACAGAGGGTGAGAGAGAGAGACAGAGGGAGAGAGAGAGAGACAGAGGGAGAGAGAGAGAGACAGAGGGAGAGAGAGAGAGACAGAAGGAGAGAGAGGAACAGAGACGGTGAGAGGGAGAGAGAGACAGAGGGCGACGGAGGGACATGGAGAGACAGAGGGAGAGGGAGAGATAGAAGGAAAGCGAGACAGAGAGAGAGAGACAGAGGGAGAGGGAGAGATATAAGGAGAGGGAGAGAGAGTGAGAGAGGCAGAAGGAGAGAAGAAGATAGAGACTCACAGGGAGAGACAGACACACCGAGAGGGAGAGACAGAGAGAGAGGGAGAGAGAAACAGAGGGAACGAGAGACAGAGGGATGAAGAGACAGAGGGAGAGTGAGACAGAGGGAAAGAGGAAGACAGAGACTCACAGGGAGAGACAGACACAGAGAGGGTGAGACAGAGAGAGAGGGAGAGAGAAACTGAGGGAACGAGAGACAGAGGGATGAAGAGACAGAGGGAGAGAGAGACAGAGGGAAAGAGGAAGACAGAGACTCACAGGGAGAGACAGACACAGAGAGAGAGATAGAGAGAGACAAACAGAGGGAGGATGAGAAAGAGACACACAGAGGGAGAGAGAGAGACAGAGGGAGAGAGAGAGACAGAGGGAGAGAGAGAGACAGAGGGAGAGGGAGAGGGAGAGGGAGAGACAGAGGGAGAGGGAGAGACAGAGGGAGAGGGAGAGACAGAGGGAGAGGGAGAGATAGAAGGAGAGGGAGAGGGAGAGATAGAAGGAGAGGGAGAGAGAGCGATAGAGACAGAGGGAGAGAGAGAGAGAGACAGAGGGAGAGAGAGAGAGAGAGACAGAGGGAGAGAGAGAGAGAGACAGAGGGAGAGAGAGGAAGAGAGACGGTGAGAGGGAGAGAGAGAGACAGAGGGTGACAGAGGGAGAGACAGATGAGAGGGAGAGATAGAAGGACAGTGAGAGAGAGAGAGAGACAGAGGGAGAAAGAGAGACAGAGGGAGAGAGAGGAACAGAGACGGTGAGAGGGAGAGAGAGACAGAGGGTGACAGAGGGAGAGGGAGAGACAGAGGGAGAGGGAAAGACAGAGGGAGAGGGAGAGATAGAACGAGAGCGACAGAGAGAGAGAGACAGAGGGAGAAAGAGCGACAGAGTGAGAGAGAGGGAGGCAGAGGGAGAGACAGAGGGAGAGGGAGAGACAGAGGGAGAGGGAGAGACAGAGGGAGAGGGAGAGACAGAGGGAGAGGGAGAGATAGAAGGAGAGGGAGAGAGAGTGATAGAGACAGAGGGAGAGAGAGAGAGACAGAGGGAGAGAGAGAGAGAGAGACAGAGGGAGAGAAAGAGACAGAGGGAGAGAGAGGAAGAGAGACGGTGAGAGGGAGAGATAGACAGAGGGTGAAAGAGGGAGAGACAGATGAGAGGGAGAGGTAGAAGGAGAGTGAGAGAGAGAGAGAGAGAGAGAGAGGGAGCGAGAGACAGAGGGAGAGAGAGAC
Source organism: Carcharodon carcharias (assembly GCF_017639515.1). Classification (NCBI taxonomy): domain Eukaryota; kingdom Metazoa; phylum Chordata; class Chondrichthyes; order Lamniformes; family Lamnidae; genus Carcharodon; species Carcharodon carcharias. The sequence continues at coordinate 88,813,944 of NC_054480.1, read as the reverse complement.
AGAGACAGAGGGAGAGGGAGAGGGCGAGGGAGAGAGGGACAGAGTGAGAGGCAGAGGGAGAGGTTGAGAGAGAGGGAGGGGGAGACAGAGGGAGTGGGAGGGAGAGGGAGAGGGAGAGAGAGACAGCGGGAGAGGGAGAGGGAGACAGCGGGAGAGGGAGAGAGAGACAGTTCGAGGGAGAGGGAGAGGGAGAGAGAGGGAGAGAGAGACATAGGGAGAGGGAAAGAGAGACATAGGGAGAGGGAAAGAGAGACATAGGGAGAGGGAAAGAGAGACAGAGGGAGAGGGAGAGAGAGACAGAGGGAGATGGAGAGGGAGTGCGACAGCGGGAGAGGGAGAGGGAGAGATAGTGGGAGAGACAGAGGGAGGGGGAGAGACAGAGAGAGAGGGAGAGGGAGAACGAGAGTGAGATAGAGCGAGACAGAGGGAGAGAGAGAAACAGAGGGAGAGGTAGAGGGAGAGAGAGACAGAGGGAGAGAGAGACAGAGGGAGAGAGAGACAGAGGGAGAGAGAGAGAGGGAGAGGCAGAGAGAGAGGGAGAGGTAGACAGAGAGACAGAGGGAGAGAGAGAGACAAAGGGAGAGAGAGTGGGAGAGACAGAGGGAGAGATAGAGTGAGAGGGAGTGTCAGAGGAAGAGAGATAGAGGGAGAGACAGAAGGAAAGAAAGGGACAGGGAGAGAGAGGTGAGAGATGGAGATTGGGAAAGAGAGAGAGGAAGAGGGAGAGACAGAGGGAGAGGGAGAGGGAGAGAGAGGGAGAGAGAGACAGAGGGAGAGGGTGAGAGAGAGGGAGGGGGAGACAGGGAGTGGGAGGGAGAGGCAGAGGGAGAGAGAGAGAGACAGAGGGAGTGGGAGAGAGAGACAGAGGGAGTGGGAGAGAGAGAGACAGAGGGAGAGGGAGAGAGAGGCAGAGAGAGAGAGAGAGAGAGGCAGAGGGAGAGAGAGAGAGAGAGAGGCAGAGGGAGAGGGAGAGAGAGACAGAGGGAGAGGGAGGGAGTGGCAAAGGGAGATTGAGTGAGAGGCAGATGGAGATGCAGAGTGAGGCAGAGGGAGAGGTAGAGAGAGAGAGAAACAGAGGGAGAGGGAGAGAGAGGGAGAGAGAGACAGAGGGAGAGGGAGAGAGAGACAGAGGGAGAGGGAAAGAGAGACAGAGGGAGAGGGAAAGAGAGACAAAGGGAGAGGGAGAGTGACACAGAGGGAGAGGGAAAGAGTGACAGAGGGAGAGGGAAAGAGTGACAGAGGGAGAGGGAAAGAGTGACAGAGGGAGAGGGAAAGAGTGACAGAGGGAGAGGGAAAGAGTGACAGAGGGAGAGGGAAAGAGTGACAGAGGGAGAGGGAAAGAGTGACAGAGGGAGAGGGAAAGAGAGACAGAGGGAGAGAGAGACAGAGGGAGAGGGTGAGAGAGAGAGGGAGGGGTAGACAGAGGAATTGGGAGAGAGGCAGAGGGAGAGGGAGGGAGAGGCAGAGGGAGATGGAGAGAGAGACAGATCGAGAGTGAGGCAGAGGGAGAGGGAGAGAGAAAGAGGCAGAGGGAGAGGGAGAGAGAGAGAGACAGACAGTGTGTGATGGAGAGGGAGACAGAGGGAGAGGGAGAGATAGACAGAGGGAGATGGAGAGGGAGTGCGACAGCAGGAGAGGGAGAGGGAGAGAGACTGAGGGAGAGGGAGAGATAGAGGGTGAGGGAGAGGGAGAGATAAAGGGAGAGACAGAGGGAGGGGGAGAGACAGAGAGAGAGGGAGAGGGAGAGCGAGTGTGAGGGAGAGCGAGAGTGAGATAGAGCGAGACAGAGGGAGAGAGAGAAACAGAGGGAGTGGGAGAGGGAGAGAGAGACAGAGGGAGAGAGAGAGAGGGAGAGACAGAGAGAGACAGAGAGAGAGGGAGGGGGAGACAGAGAGACGGAGAGAGAGAGACACAGGGAGAGAGAGTGGGAGAGACAGAGGGAGAGGGAGAGATAGAGTGAGAGGGAGTGTCAGAGGAAGAGAGAGAGAGGGAGAGACAGAAGGAAAGGAAGGGACAGAGGGAGAGAGAGGATGAGAGATGGAGATTGGGAAAGAGAGAGAGAGGAAGAGGGAGAGACAGAGGGAAAGGGAGAGACAGAGGGAGAGGGAGAGACAGAGGGAAAGGGAGAGACAGAGGGAGAGGGAGAGAGAGAGGGAGGGGGAGAGAGAGAGCAGTGAGAGAGAGAGAAACAGAGCGAGAGGGAGACAGAGCGAGAGGGAGACAGAGGGAGAGTCAGAGGGAGGGAGAGTCAGAGGGAGGGAGAGAGTGGTAGAGAGAGAGAGGTAGAGATACAGAGGGAGAGAGAGACAGAGGGAGAGAGAGCCGGAGGGAGAGAGAGCCGGAGGGAGAGAGAGCCGGAGGGAGAGAGGGACGGAGGGAGAGAGAGACAGTGGGAGAGAGAGACAGTGGGAGAGAGAGAGACAGTGGGAGAGAGAGAGACAGTGGGAGAGAGAGAGACAGTGGGAGAGAGAGAGACAGTGGGAGAGAGAGACAGTGGGAGAGAGAGACAGTGGGAGAGAGAGACAGTGGGAGAGAGAGACAGTGGGAGAGAGAGACAGTGGGAGAGAGAGACAGTGGGAGAGAGAGACAGTGGGAGAGAGAGACAGTGGGAGAGAGAGACAGTGGGAGAGAGAGACAGGGAGAGACTGAGGGACAGAGAGAGACTGAGGGACAGAGAGAGACAGAGGGAGAGAGGGAGAGTGAGAGAGCGACAGGGAGATGGAGAGTGAGGCAGAGGGAAAGGGAGATGGAGAGTGAGGTAGAGGGAGAGGGAGAGAGAGAGGCAGAGGGAGAGGGAGAGGGAGAGAGAGAGGCAGAGGGAGAGAGAGTGAGAGACAGAGGGAGAGGGAGAAAGAGACAGAGGGATAGAGAGACTGAGGGAGAGAGAGACAGAGGGAGAGACGAAGACAGAGACTCACAGGAAGAGACAGACACAGAGAGAGAGAGAGACAGTGCGAGGGAGAGGGGGAGAAAGACAGCGCGAGGGAGAGGGAGAGAGAGACAGGGAGAGGGAGGGAGAGGCAAAGGGAGATGGAGAGAGAGGCAGATGGAGGTGCAGAGTAAGGCAGAGGGAGAGGGAGAGAGAGAGAGAGACAGAGGGAGAAAGAGACAGAGGGAGAGGGAAAGAGAGACAGGGAGAGGGAAAGAGAGACAGAGGGAGAGGGAAAGAGAGACAGAGGGAGAGGGAGAGAGAGACAGAGGGAGAGAGAGACAGAGGGAGAGGGTGAGAGAGAGAGAGAGAGAGGGAGGGGGAGACAGAGGGATTGGGAGAGAGGCAGAGGGAGAGGGAGAGAGAGACAGAGGGAGAGAGAGACAGAGGGAGAGAGAGACAGAGGGAGAGAGAGACAGTGGGAGAGAGAGACAGGGAGAGACTGAGGGACAGAGAGAGACTGAGGGACAGAGAGAGACAGAGGGAGAGAGGGAGAGTGAGAGAGCGACAGGGAGATGGAGAGTGAGGCAGAGGGAAAGGGAGATGGAGAGTGAGGTAGAGGGAGAGGGAGAGAGAGAGGCAGAGGGAGAGGGAGAGGGAGAGAGAGAGGCAGAGGGAGAGAGAGTGAGAGACAGAGGGAGAGGGAGAAAGAGACAGAGGGATAGAGAGACTGAGGGAGAGAGAGACAGAGGGAGAGACGAAGACAGAGACTCACAGGAAGAGACAGACACAGAGAGAGAGAGAGACAGAGTGAGGGAGAGGGGGAGAGAGACAGCGTGAGGGAGAGGGAGAGAGAGACAGAGGGAGAGGGAGGGAGAGGCAAAGGGAGATGGAGAGAGAGGCAGATGGAGGTGCAGAGTAAGGCAGAGGGAGAGGGAGAGAGAGAGAGAGACAGAGGGAGAAAGAGACAGAGGGAGAGGGAAAGAGAGACAGGGAGAGGGAAAGAGAGACAGAGGGAGAGGGAAAGAGAGACAGAGGGAGAGGGAGAGAGAGACAGAGGGAGAGAGAGACAGAGGGAGAGGGTGAGAGAGAGAGAGAGAGAGGGAGGGGGAGACAGAGGGATTGGGAGAGAGGCAGAGGGAGAGGGAGAGAGAGACAGAGGGAGAGAGAGACAGAGGGAGAGGGTGAGAGAGGGAGAGAGAGAGGGAGGGGGAGAGAGAGAGCAGTGAGAGAGAGAGAAACAGAGCGAGAGGGAGACAGAGCGAGAGGGAGACAGAGGGAGAGTCAGAGGGAGGGAGAGTCAGAGGGAGGGAGAGTCAGAGGGAGGGAGAGAGTGGTAGAGAGAGAGAGGTAGAGATACAGAGGGAGAGAGAGACAGAGGGAGAGAGAGCCGGAGGGAGAGAGAGCCGGAGGGAGAGAGAGCCGGAGGGAGAGAGGGACGGAGGGAGAGAGAGACAGTGGGAGAGAGAGACAGTGGGAGAGAGAGAGACAGTGGGAGAGAGAGAGACAGTGGGAGAGAGAGAGACAGTGGGAGAGAGAGACAGTGGGAGAGAGAGACAGTGGGAGAGAGAGACAGTGGGAGAGAGAGACAGTGGGAGAGAGAGACAGTGGGAGAGAGAGACAGTGGGAGAGAGAGACAGTGGGAGAGAGAGACAGTGGGAGAGAGAGAGACAGTGGGAGAGAGAGACAGTGGGAGAGAGAGACAGGGAGAGACTGAGGGACAGAGAGAGACTGAGGGACAGAGAGAGACTGAGGGACAGAGAGAGACAGAGGGAGAGAGGGAGAGTGAGAGAGCGACAGGGAGATGGAGAGTGAGGCAGAGGGAAAGGGAGATGGAGAGTGAGGTAGAGGGAGAGGGAGAGAGAGAGGCAGAGGGAGAGGGAGAGGGAGAGAGAGAGGCAGAGGGAGAGAGAGTGAGAGACAGAGGGAGAGGGAGAAAGAGACAGAGGGATAGAGAGACTGAGGGAGAGAGAGACAGAGGGAGAGACGAAGACAGAGACTCACAGGAAGAGACAGACACAGAGAGAGAGAGAGACAGAGTGAGGGAGAGGGGGAGAGAGACAGCGTGAGGGAGAGGGAGAGAGAGACAGAGGGAGAGGGAGGGAGAGGCAAAGGGAGATGGAGAGAGAGGCAGATGGAGGTGCAGAGTAAGGCAGAGGGAGAGGGAGAGAGAGAGAGAGACAGAGGGAGAAAGAGACAGAGGGAGAGGGAAAGAGAGACAGGGAGAGGGAAAGAGAGACAGAGGGAGAGGGAGAGAGAGACAGAGGGAGAGAGAGACAGAGGGAGAGGGTGAGAGAGAGAGAGAGAGAGGGAGGGGGAGACAGAGGGATTGGGAGAGAGGCAGAGGGAGAGGGAGGGAGAGGCAGAGGGAGATGGAGAGAGAGACAGATCGAGAGTGAGGCAGAGGGAGAGGGAGAGAGAAAGAGGCAGAGGGAGAGGGAGAGAGAGAGAGACAGACAGTGTGTGATGGAGAGTGAGGCAGAGGGAGAGGGAGAGAGAAAGAGGCAGAGGGAGAGGGAGAGAGAGAGAGACAGACAGTGTGTGATGGAGAGGGAGACAGAGGGAGAGGGAGAGATAGACAGAGGGAGATGGAGAGGGAGTGCGACAGCAGGAGAGGGAGAGGGAGAGAGACTGAGGGAGAGGGAGAGATAGAGGGTGAGGGAGAGGGAGAGATAAAGGGAGAGACAGAGGGAGGGGGAGAGACAGAGAGAGAGGGAGAGGGAGAGCGAGTGTGAGGGAGAGCGAGAGTGAGATAGAGCGAGACAGAGGGAGAGAGAGAAACAGAGGGAGTGGGAGAGGGAGAGAGAGACAGAGGGAGAGAGAGAGAGGGAGAGACAGAGAGAGACAGAGAGAGAGGGAGGGGGAGACAGAGAGACGGAGAGAGAGAGACACAGGGAGAGAGAGTGGGAGAGACAGAGGGAGAGGGAGAGATAGAGTGAGAGGGAGTGTCAGAGGAAGAGAGAGAGAGGGAGAGACAGAAGGAAAGGAAGGGACAGAGGGAGAGAGAGGATGAGAGATGGAGATTGGGAAAGAGAGAGAGAGGAAGAGGGAGAGACAGAGGGAAAGGGAGAGACAGAGGGAGAGGGAGAGACAGAGGGAAAGGGAGAGACAGAGGGAGAGGGAGAGAGAGAGGGAGGGGGAGAGAGAGAGCAGTGAGAGAGAGAGAAACAGAGCGAGAGGGAGACAGAGCGAGAGGGAGACAGAGGGAGAGTCAGAGGGAGGGAGAGTCAGAGGGAGGGAGAGAGTGGTAGAGAGAGAGAGGTAGAGATACAGAGGGAGAGAGAGACAGAGGGAGAGAGAGCCGGAGGGAGAGAGAGCCGGAGGGAGAGAGAGCCGGAGGGAGAGAGGGACGGAGGGAGAGAGAGACAGTGGGAGAGAGAGACAGTGGGAGAGAGAGAGACAGTGGGAGAGAGAGAGACAGTGGGAGAGAGAGAGACAGTGGGAGAGAGAGACAGTGGGAGAGAGAGACAGTGGGAGAGAGAGACAGTGGGAGAGAGAGACAGTGGGAGAGAGAGACAGTGGGAGAGAGAGACAGTGGGAGAGAGAGACAGGGAGAGACTGAGGGACAGAGAGAGACTGAGGGACAGAGAGAGACAGAGGGAGAGAGGGAGAGTGAGAGAGCGACAGGGAGATGGAGAGTGAGGCAGAGGGAAAGGGAGATGGAGAGTGAGGTAGAGGGAGAGGGAGAGAGAGAGGCAGAGGGAGAGGGAGAGGGAGAGAGAGAGGCAGAGGGAGAGAGAGTGAGAGACAGAGGGAGAGGGAGAAAGAGACAGAGGGATAGAGAGACTGAGGGAGAGACGAAGACAGAGACTCACAGGAAGAGACAGACACAGAGAGAGAGAGAGACAGAGTGAGGGAGAGGGGGAGAGAGACAGCGCGAGGGAGGGGGTAGAGAGACAGCGTGAGGGAGAGGGAGAGAGAGACAGAGGGAGAGGGAGGGAGAGGCAAAGGGAGATGGAGAGAGAGGCAGATGGAGGTGCAGAGTAAGGCAGAGGGAGAGGGAGAGAGAGAGAGAGACAGAGGGGGAAAGAGAGACAGGGAGAGGGAAAGAGAGACAGAGGGAGAGGGAAAGAGAGACAGAGGGAGAGGGAGAGAGAGACAGAGGGAGAGAGAGACAGAGGGAGAGGGTGAGAGAGAGAGAGAGAGAGGGAGGGGGAGACAGAGGGATTGGGAGAGAGGCAGAGGGAGAGGGAGGGAGAGGCAGAGGGAGATGGAGAGAGAGACAGATGGAGAGTGAGGCAGAGGGAGTGGTAGAGAGAGAGAGGCAGAGGGAGAGGGAGAGAGAGAGAGACAGACAGTGTGAGATGGAGAGGGAGACAGAGGGAGAGGGAGAGATAGACAGAGGGAGATGCAGAGGGAGTGCGACAGCAGGAGAGGGAGAGGGAGAGAGACTGAGGGAGAGGGAGAGACAGAGGGAGAGACAGAGGGAGGGAGAGAGACAGAGAGAGAGGGAGAGGGAGAGCGAGTGTGAGGGAGAGCGAGAGTGAGATAGAGCGAGACAGAGGGAGAGAGAGAAACAGAGGGAGTGGGAGAGGGAGAGAGAGACAGAGGGAGAGAGAGAGAGGGAGAGACAGAGAGAGAGGGAGAGGGAGACAGAGAGACAGAGGGAGAGAGAGGGACACAGGGAGAGAGAGTGGGAGAGACAGAGGGAGAGGGAGAGATAGAGGGGGCGAGAGGATGAGAGATGGAGTTTGGGAAAGAGAGACAGAGGGAGAGGGAGAGAGAGAGTGGGAGAGACAGAGAGAGAGGGAGAGACAGAGAGAGAGGGAGAGGGAGACAGAGAGACAGTGGGAGAGAGAGACACAGGGAGAGAGAGTGGGAGAGACAGAGGGAGAGGGAGAGATAGAGTGAGAGGGAGTGTCAGAGGAAGAGAGAGAGAGGGAGAGACAGAAGGAAAGGAAGGGACAGAGGGAGAGAGAGGATGAGAGATGGAGATTGGGAAAGAGAGAGAGAGGAAGAGGGAGAGACAGAGGAAGAGGGAGAGACAGAGGGAGAGGGAAAGACAGAGGGAGAGGGAGAGACAGAGGGAGAGGGAGAGAGAGAGGGAGGGGGAGAGAGAGAGAGCGGTGAGAGAGAGAGAAACAGAGGGAGAGGGAGAGACAGAGGGAGAGATTGAGAGAGAGAAGCAGAGGGAGAGGGAGAGTCAGAGCAGGAAAGAGAGACAGAGGGAGAGTGAGAGAGAGAGACTGAGGGAGAGGCAATGACAGGGAGAGGGAGAGACAGAAGGATAGGGAGAGGGAAAGAGAGAGTGAGGGAGAGAGAGATAGAGTGAGAGTGGGAGAGAGAACAAGAGACACGCGGAGAGAGTTGGAGAGAGACGGAGAGAGGGAGAGGGAGAGAGAGGGAGGGAAGAGAGAGAGAGGGCGAGAGAGAGAGACAAAGGGAGAGAGAGAAACAGAGTGAGAGGGAGAGAGAGGGAGAGAGATGAAGAGAGGGAGAGAGAGACAGAGCAAGA
>NC_054480.1:88770620-88800620 GCF_017639515.1 Carcharodon carcharias | reverse complement strand
GACAAACAGCGGTCGAGAGACAGAGGTCGAGAGACAGAGGGAGATAGACAGAGGGAGAGAGAGAGACAGAGGGAGAGATAGAGAGAGACAGAGGGAGAGAGGGAGAGAGAGACAGAGGGAGCCAGAGACAGAGGGAGAGAGAGACAGAGACAGAGGGAGAGGGAGAGGGTGAGGGAGAGAGGGACAGAGTGAGAGGCAGAGGGAGAGAGAGACAGAGGGAGAGGGTGAGAGAGAGGGAGGGGGAGACACAGGGAGTGGGAGGGAGAGACAGAGGGAGAGGGAGAGAGAGACAGAAGGAGAGGGAGAGAGAGACAGCGGGAGAGGGAGAGAGAGACAGAGGGAGAGGGAGAGAGAGACAGAGGGAGAGAGAGAGAGGGAGAGACAGAGAGAGAGGGAGAGGGAGACAGAGAGAGAGAGGGAGAGAGAGAGACACAGGGAGAGAGAATGGGAGAGACAGAGGGAGAGGGAGAGATAGAGTGAGAGGGAGTGTCTGAGGAAGAGAGAGAGAGGGAGAGACAGAAGAAAAGGAAGGGACAGAGGGAGAGAGAGGATGTGAGATGGAAATTGGGAAAGAGAGACAGAGGGAGAGACAGAGGGAGAGGGAGAGACAGAGGGAGAGGGAGAGACAGAGGGAGAGGGAGAGACAGAGGGAGAGGGAGAGACAGAGGGAGAGACAGAGGGAGAGGGAGAGACAGAGGGAGAGGGAGAGACAGAGGGAGAGGGAGAGATAGAGACAGAGGGAGAGGGTGAGAGAGAGGGAGGGGGAGACAGAGGGAGTGGGAGGGAGAGGCAGAGGGAGAGAGAGAGAGAGACAGAGGGAGAGGGAGAGAGAGACAGAGGGAGAGGGAGAGAGAGACAGAGGGAGAGGGAGAGAGAGACAGAGGGGGAGGGAGAGGGAGAGAGAGACAGAGGGAGAGAGAAACAGAGGCAGAGAGAGAGAGAGAGGCAGAGGGAGAGAGAGGCAGAGGGAGAGGGAGAGATAGAAGGAGAGGGAGAGATAGAAGGAGAGGGAGAGGGAGAGATAGAAGGAGAGAGAGAGACAGTGGGAGAGAGAGAGAGAGCGAGACAGAGGGAGAGAAAGAGACAGAGGGAGAGAGAGGAAGAGAGATGGAGAGACAGAGGGAGAGGGAGAGATAGAAGGAGAGGGAGAGAGCGTGATAGAGACAGAGAGAGAGAGAAAGAGACAGAGGGAGAGAGAAAGAGAGAGAGACAGAGGGAGAGAAAGAGAAAGAGGGAGAGAGAGAAAGAGAGACGGTGAGAGGGAGAGAGAGACAGAGGGTGACAGAGAGAGAGACAGAGTGAGAGGGAGAGATAGAAGGAGAGCAAGAGAGAGAGTGACAAACAGCGGTCGAGAGACAGAGGTCGAGAGACAGAGGTCGAGAGACAGAGGGAGATAGACAGAGGGAGAGAGAGAGACAGAGGGAGAGAGGGAGAGAGAGAGAGAGACAGAGGGAGAGAGGGAGATAGAGAAAGAGGGAGCGAGAGACAGAGGGAGAGAGAGGCAGAGACAGAGGGAGAGGGAGAGGGCGAGGGAGAGAGGGACAGAGTGAGAGGCAGAGGGAGAGAGAGACAGAGGGAGAGGGTGAGAGAGAGGGAGGGAGAGACAGAGGGAGTGGGAGGGAGAGGCAGAGGGAGAGAGAGAGAGACAGAGGGAGAGGGAGAGGGAGAGAGAGACAGAGGGAGAGGGAGAGAGAGACAGAGGGAGAGAGAGATAGCGGGAGAGGGAGAGAGAGACAGAGGGAGAGGGAGAGAGAGACAGAGGGAGAGGGAGAGAGAGACAGAGGGAGAGGGAGAGAGAGACAGAGGGAGAGGGAGAGGGAGAGAGAGACAGAGGGAGAGGGAGAGGGAGAGAGAGACAGAGGGAGAGAGAGACAGAGGGAGAGGGAGAGAGAGGCAGAGGGAGAGAGAGAGAGACAGGGAGAGAGAATGGGAGAGACAGAGGGAGAGGGAGAGATAGAGTGAGAGGGAGTGTCAGAGGAAGAGAGAGAGAGGGAGAGACAGAAGGAAAGGAAGGGACAGAGGGAGAGAGAGGATAAGAGATGGAAATTGGGAAAGAGAGACAGAGGTAGAGGGAGAGGGAGAGACAGAGGGAGAGACAGAGGGAGAGGGAGAGACAGAGGCAGAGGGAGAGGGTGAGAGGCAGAGGGAGAGGGTGAGAGAGAGGGAGGGGGAGACAGAGGGAGTGGGAGGGAGAGACAGAGACAGAGGGAGAGGGAGAGGGAGAGAGAGGGAGAGGGAGAGAGAGACAGAGGGAGAGAGAGACAGAGGGAGAGAGAGACAGAGGGAGAGAGAGACAGAGGGAGAGAGAGACAGAGGGAGAGAGAGACAGAGGTCGAGAGGGAGAGGGAGAGAGGGAGAGAGAGAGAGAGACAGAGGGAGAGAGGGAGATAGAGAAAGAGGGAGCGAGAGACAGAGGGAGAGAGAGACAGAGACAGAGGGAGAGGGAGAGGGCGAGGGAGAGAGGGACAGAGTGAGAGGCAGAGGGAGAGAGAGACAGAGGGAGATGGTGAGACAGAGGGAGGGGGAGACACAGGGAGTGGGAGGGAGAGGCAGAGGGAGAGAGAGAGAGACAGAGGGAGAGGGAGAGAGAGACAGAGAGAGAGAGAGAGAGAGAGACAGAGGGAGAGAGAGACAGAGGGAGAGGGAGAGAGAGACAGAGGGAGAGGGAGAGGGAGACAGAGGGAGAGGGAGACAGAGGGAGAAGGAGACAGAGGGAGAGAGAGACAGAGGGAGAGGGAGAGAGAGGCAGAGGGAGAGAGAGAGAGACAGGGAGAGAGAATGGGAGAGACAGAGGGAGAGGGAGAGATAGAGTGAGAGGGAGTGTCAGAGGAAGAGAGAGAGAGGGAGAGACAGAAGGAAAGGAAGGGACAGAGGGAGAGAGAGGATGAGAGATGGAAATTGGGAAAGAGAGACAGAGACAGAGGGAGAGGGAGAGACAGAGGGAGAGGGAGAGACAGAGGGAGAGGGAGAGACAGAGGGAGAGGGAGAGACAGAGGGAGAGGGAGAGACAGAGGGAGAGGGAGAGATATAGACAGAGGGAGAGGGTGAGAGAGAGGGAGGGGGAGACAGAGGGAGTGGGAGGGAGAGACAGAGGGAGAGGGAGAGGGAGAGAGAGACAGAGGGAGAGAGAGTCAGAGGGAGAGAGAGAGAGAGGCAGAGGGAGAGAGAGGCAGAGGGAGAGGGAGAGAGAGACAGAGAGTGAGAGAGAGAGAGAGACAGAGGGAGAGGGAGAGAGAGACAGAGGGAGAGGGAGAGAGAGACAGAGGGAGAGGGAGAGGGAGACAGAGGGAGAGGGAGACAGAGGGAGAGGGAGACAGAGGGAGAAGGAGACAGAGGGAGAGAGAGACAGAGGGAGAGGGAGAGAGAGGCAGAGGGAGAGAGAGAGAGACAGGGAGAGAGAATGGGAGAGACAGAGGGAGAGGGAGAGATAGAGTGAGAGGGAGTGTCAGAGGAAGAGAGAGAGAGGGAGAGACAGAAGGAAAGGAAGGGACAGAGGGAGAGAGAGGATGAGAGATGAAAATTGGGAAAGAGAGACAGAGACAGAGGGAGAGGGAGAGACAGAGGGAGAGGGAGAGACAGAGGGAGAGGGAGAGACAGAGGGAGAGGGAGAGACAGAGGGAGAGACAGAGGGAGAGGGAGAGACAGAGGGAGAGGGAGAGATATAGACAGAGGGAGAGGGTGAGAGAGAGGGAGGGGGAGACAGAGGGAGTGGGAGGGAGAGACAGAGGGAGAGGGAGAGGGAGAGAGACAGAGGGAGAGAGAGTCAGAGGGAGAGAGAGAGAGAGGCAGAGGGAGAGAGAGGCAGAGGGAGAGGGAGAGAGAGGCAGAGGGAGAGGGAGAGAGAGGCAGAGGGAGAGGGAGAGAGAGACAGAGGGAGAGGGAGGGAGAGGCAAAGGGAGATGGAGAGAGAGGCAGATGGAGATGCAGAGTGAGGCAGAGGGAGAGGGAGAGAGAGAGAGAGAGACAGAGGGAGAGGGAGAGAGAGGGAGAGAGATACAGAGGGAGAGGGACAGAGATACAGAGGGAGAGGGAAAGAGAGACAGAGGGAGAGGGAAAGAGAGACAGAGGGAGAGGGAGAGAGAGACAGAGGGAGAGGGAAAGAGTGACTGAGGGAGAGGGAAAGAGTGACAGAGGGAGAGGGAAAGAGTGACAGAGGGAGAGGGAAAGAGTGACAGAGGGAGAGTGAAAGAGTGACAGAGGGAGAGGGAAAGAGTGACAGAGGGAGAGGGAAAGAGTGACAGAGGGAGAGGGAAAGAGTGACAGAGGGAGAGAGAGACAGAGGGAGAGGGAGAGAGAGACAGAGGGAGAGAGAGACAGAGACAGAGGGAGAGAGAGACAGAGACAGAGGGAGAGGGAGAGAGAGACAGAGGGAGAGAGAGAGTGGGAGAGACAGAGAGAGAGGGAGAGGGAGACACAGAGACAGAGGGAGAGAGAGAGACACAGGGAGAGAGAGTGGGAGAGACAGAGGGACAGGGAGAGATAGAGTGAGAGGGAGTGTCAGAGGAAGAGAGAGAGAGGGAGAGACAGAAGGAAAGGAAGGGACAGAGGGAGAGAGAGGATGAGAGATGGAGATTGGGAAAGAGAGAGAGAGGAAGAGGTAGAGACAGAGGGAAAGGGAGAGACAGAGGGAAAGGGAGAGACAGAGGGAGAGGGAGAGACAGAGGGAGAGTGAGAGAGAGAGAGACAGAGGGAGAGGCAATGACAGGGATAGGGAGAGGCAGAGGGATCGGGAGAGGGAAAGAGAGAGTGAGGGAGAGAGACATAAAGTGAGAGAGAGAGCGAGAGCAAGCGACACGCGGAGAGAGTTGGAGAGGGACGGAGAGAGGGAGAGGGAGAGAGAGCGAGAGGGAGGGAGAGGGAGAGAGAGAGAGGGCGAGACAGAGAGACAGAGGGAGAGAGAGAAACAGAGAGAGAGGGAGAGAGATGAAGAGAGGGAGAGAGAGACAGAGCAAGACAGAGGGAGAGACAGAGGGAGAGGGAGTGAGAGAGAGAGAGACAGAGGGAGAGAGCGAGTGGGAGAGACAGAGAGATAGGGAGTGAAAGAGGGAGAGGGAGAGATAGGGAGAGGGAGAGAGAGACAGAGTGACAGAGTGAGAGAGGGAAGCAGAGGGAGAGAGAGAGAGACAGAGCAAGAAGGAGAGACAGAGGGAGAAGCAGAGGGAGAGTGAGAGAGAGACAGAGGAAGAGAGGGAGAGGCAGAGGGAGAGGCAGAGACAGGGAGAGGGAGAAACCGAGGGAGAGGGTGAGGGAAGGACAGAGTGAGGGAGAGGGAGAGAGAGAGTGCGAGATCAAGAGAGACACGGAGAGAGATGGAGAGAGATGGAGAGAGGTAGAGGGAGAGGGATAGGGAGAGGGAGAGGGAGAGAGAGCGAGAGAGTGAGTGAGAGGGAGAGAGACAGGGATAGAGAGAGAGACAGAGGGAGAGAGAGAAATTGAGTGAGAGAGAGAGACAGAGGGAGAGAGAGAGAGAGACAGAGGGAGAGAGAGGGAGAGACAGAGGGAGAGGGAGAGACAGAGGGAGAGGGAGAGACAGAGGGAGACAGACAGAGGGAGAGCAACAGAGGTAGAGGGATAGAGAGACAGAGGGAGCGGGAGAGAGAGACAGAGGGAGAGGGAGAGAGAGACAGAGGGATAGAGAGACTGAGGGAGCTAGAGACAGAGGGAGAGAGGAAGAAAGAAACTCACAGGGAGAGACAGACACACAGAGAGAGAGACAGACAGAAGGAGGGAGGGAGAGAGAGAGACAGACAGAGGGAGTGACAGAGAGAGGCAGAGGGAAAGGGAGACAGAGCGAGAGGGAGACAGAGCGAGAGGGAGACAGAGGGAGAGTCAAAGGGAGGGAGAGTCAGAGGGATTGGGAGAGAGGCAGAGGGAGAGGGAGGGAGAGGCAGAGGGAGATGGAGAGAGAGACAGATGGAGAGTGAGGCAGAGGGAGAGGGAGAGAGAAAGAGGCAGAGGGAGAGGGAGAGAGAGAGAGACAGACAGTGTGTGATGGAGAGGGAGACAGAGGGAGAGGGGGAGATAGACAGAGGGAGATGGAGAGGGAGTGTGACAGCAGGAGAGGGAGAGGGAGAGAGACTGAGGGAGAGGGAGAGATAGAGGGAGAGACAGAGGGAGGGGGAGAGACAGAGAGAGAGGGAGAGGGAGAGCGAGTGTGAGGGAGAGCGAGAGTGAGATAGAGCGAGACAGAGGGAGAGAGAGAAACAGAGTGAGTGGGAGAGGGAGAGAGAGACAGAGGGAGAGAGAGAGAGAGGGAGAGAGAGAGGGAGAGGGAGACAGAGAGACAGAGGGAGAGAGAGGGACACAGGGAGAGAGAGTGGGAGAGACAGAGGGAGAGGGAGAGATAGAGTGAGAGGGAGTGTCAGAGGAAGAGAGAGAGAGGGAGAGACAGAAGGAAAGGAAGGGACAGAGGGAGAGAGAGGATGAGAGATGGAGATTGGGAAAGAGAGAGAGAGGAAGAGGGAGAGACAGAGGGAGAGGGAGAGACAGAGGGAGAGGGAGAGACAGAGGGAGAGGGAGAGACAGAGGGAGAGACAGAAGGAGAGGGAGAGAGAGAGGGAGGGGGAGAGAGAGAGAGCAGTGAGGGAGAGAGAAACAGAGGGAGAGGGAGAGACAGAGGGAGAGATTGAGAGAGAGAAGCAGAGGGAGAGGGAGAGACAGAGCAAGAAAGAGAGACAGAGGGAAAGTGAGAGAGAGAGAGACAGAGGGAGAGGCAATGACAGGGAGAGGGAGAGACAGAGGGATAGGGAGAGGGAAAGAGAGAGTGAGGGAGAGAGAGATAGAGTGAGAGAGAGAGCGAGAGCAAGAGACACGCAGAGAGAGTTGGAGAGAGACGGAGAGAGGGAGAGGGAGAGGGAGAGAGAGCGAGAGGGAGGGAGAGGGAGAGAGAGAGAGGGCGAGAGAGAGAGACAGAGGGAGAGAGAGAAACAGAGTGAGAGGGAGAGAGAGGGAGAGAGATGAAGAGAGGGAGAGAGAGACAGAGCAAGACAGAGGGAGAGGGAGAGAGAGAGAGAGAGACAGAGGGAGAGAGCGAGTGGGAGAGACAGAGAGATAGGGAGTGAAAGAGGGAGAGGAAGAGACAGGGAGAGGGAGAGAGAGACAGAGGGAGAGAGTGAGAGAGTGAAGCAGAGGGAGAGAGAGAGAGACAGAGCAAGAAAGAGAGACAGAGGGAGAAGCAGAGGGAGAGTGAGAGAGAGACAGAGGAAGAGAGGGAGAGACAGAGGGAGAGGCAGAGACAGAGGGAGAGGGAGAGGGAGAGGGAAGGGGAGAGAGACAGCAGTGAGAGAGAGAGAAACAGAGGGAGAGGGAGAGACAGAGGGAGAGATTGAGAGAGAGAAGCAGAGGGTGAGGGAGAGTCAGAGCAAGAAAGAGAGAGAGAGGGAGAGTGAGAGAGAGAGAGACAGAGAGAGAGGCAATGACAGGGAGAGGGAGATACAGAGGGAGAGGGAGAGCAAAAGAGAGGGATAGGGAGAGGAAAAGAGAGAGTGAGGGCGAGAGAGATAGAGTGAGATAGAGAAAGAGAGATGCGGAGAGAGATGGAGAGAGGTAGAGGGAGAGGGATAGGGAGAGGGAGAGGGAGAGAGAGCGAGAGAGACAGGGATAGAGAGAGAGACAGAGGGAGAGAGAGAAATAGAGTGAGAGGGAGAGACAGAGGGAGAGTGAGGGAGAGCCAGAGGGAGAGGGAGAGACAGAGGGAGAGGGACAGAGAGAGACAGAGGGAGACGGACAGAGGGAGAGCGACAGAGGGAGAGGGATAGAGAGACAGAGGGAGAGGGAGAGAGAGACAGAGGGATAGAGAGACTGAGGGAGCTAGAGACAGAGGGAGAGAGGAAGAAAGAAACTCACAGGGAGAGACAGACACACAGAGAGAGAGACAGACAGAAGGAGGGAGGGAGAGAGAGAGACAGACAGAGGGAGTGACAGAGAGAGGCAGAGGGAAAGGGAGACAGAGGGAGAGGGAGTCAGAGGGAGGGAGATTCAGAGGGAGGGAGAGTCGGGGGGGAGAGTCATTGGGAGGGAGAGAGTGATAGAGAGAAAGAGGTAGAGAGACAGAGGGAGAGAGAGACAGAGGGAGAGAGAGACAGAGGGAGAGAGAGACAGGGAGAGACTGAGGGACAGAGACAGACTGAGGGAGAGAGGGAGAGAAAGAGAGAGGGAGAGGGAGATGGAGAGTGAGGCAGAGGGAGAGGGAGAGGGAGAGGGAGAGAGAGAGGCAGAGGGAGAGAGAGAGAGAGACTGAGGGAGAGGGAGAAAGAGGCAGAGGGAGAGAGAGACTGAGGGAGAGAGAGACTGAGGGAGAGAGAGACTGAGGGAGAGAGAGACAGAGGGAGAGACGAAGACAGAGACTCACAGGAAGATTTAGACACAGAGACTGAGTGAGGGAGAGAGAGATAGAGACAGGCAGAGAGAGGGAGAGGGAGAGAGAGAGAGGGAGAGAAAAAGGGAGAGAGAGCGAGATAGAGAGAGACAGAGCGAGAGGGAGAGACAGAGGAAGAGGGACAGAGGGAGAGGGACAGAGAGAGAGAGAGGGAGAGCGATAGAGAGAGAAGGAGAGGGATAGGGAGACAGAAGGGGAGAGAGACAGAGGTAGAGAAGAAAACAGACACAGGGAGAGACATAGAGAGAAGGAGAGTGAGAGAGACAGTCAGACAGACAGAGGGAGGGAGAGAGACAGAGGGATAGAGAAAGAGAGAGACAGAGGGAGAGTGGAAGAGAGTGACTCATAGGGAGGGACAGACACAGAGAGAAAGAGAGAGAAGGTGGGAGGGAGAGAGAGTGACAGACAGAGGGAGGGAGCGAGAGAGATAGGCAGACAGAGGGAGAGAGAGAGAGACAGAGGGAGAGAAAGAGACAGAGGGAGACAGAGGAAGAGAGACGGTGAGAGAGAGAGAGAGACAGAGGGTGACAGAGGGAGAGACAGATGAGAGGGAGAGATAGAAGGAGAGTGAGAGAGAGAGAGAGACAGAGGGAGAAAGAGAGACAGAGGGAGAGAGAGGAACAGAGACAGTGAGAGGGAGAGAGAGACAGAGGGTGACAGAGGGACAGGGAGAGACAGAGGGAGAGGGAGAGACAGAGGGAGAGGGAGAGATAGAAGGAGAGCGACAGAGAGAGTGAGACAGAGGGAGAAAGAGCAACAGAGTGAGAGAGAGGAAGAGAGATGGAGAGAGGGAGGCTGAGGGAGAGACAGAGGGAGAGGGAGAGACAGAGGGAGAGGGAGAGACAGAGGGAGAGGGAGAGATAGAAGGAGAGGGAGAGAGAGTGATAGAGACAGAGGGAGAGAGAGAGAGAGACAGAGGGAGAGAGAGAGAGAGACAGAGGGAGAGAAAGCGACAGAGGGAGAGAGAGGAAGAGAGACGGTGAGAGGGAGAGAGAGACAGAGGGTGACAGAGGGAGAGACAGAGTGAGAGGGAGACTTAGAAGGAGAGCAAGAGAGAGAGAGACAGAGGTCGAGAGACAGAGGTCGAGAGACAGAGGTCGAGAGACAGAGGTCGAGAGACAGAGGGAGATAGACAGAGGGAGAGAGAGATACAGAGGGAGAGAGGGAGAGAGAGAGAGAGACAGAGGGAGAGAGAGAGAGAGGGAGCGAGAGACAGAGGGAGCGAGAGACAGAGGGAGAGAGAGACAGAGACAGGGGGAGAGGGAGAGAGCAAGGGAGAGAGGGACAGAGTGAGAGGCAGAGGGAGAGAGAGACAGAGGGACAGGGTGAGAGAGAGGGAGGGGGAGACAGAGGGAGTGGGAGGGAGAGGCAGAGGGAGAGAGAGAGAGACAGAGGGAGAGGGAGAGAGAGACAGAGGGAGAGGGAGAGAGAGACAGAGGGAGGGAGAGGGAGAGAGAGACAGAGCGAGAGAGAAGCAGAGGGAGAGGGAGGGAGAGACAGAGGGAGAGGGAGGGAGAGGCAAAGGGAGTTGGAGAGAGAGGCAGATGGAGATGCAGAGTGAGGCAGAGGGAGAGGGAGACAGAGGCAGAGGGAGAGGAAAGAGAGACAGAGGGAGAGGGAAAGAGTGACAGAGGGAGAGGGAAAGAGTGACAGAGGGAGAGGGAAAGAGTGACAGAGGGAGAGGGAAAGAGTGACAGAGGGAGAGGGAAAGAGTGACAGAGGGAGAGGGAAAGAGTGACAGAGGGAGAGGGAAAGAGTGACAGAGGGAGAGGGAAAGAGTGACAGAGGGAGAGGGAAAGAGAGACAGAGGGAGAGGGAAAGAGAGACAGAGGGAGAGAGAGACAGAGGGAGAGGGCGAGAGAGAGGGAGGGAGGGAGAGACAGAGGGATTGGGAGAGAGGCAGAGGGAGAGGGAGGGAGAGGCAACGGGAGATGGAGAGAGAGACAGATGGAGAGTGAGGCAGAGGGAGAGGGAGAGATAGACAGAGGGAGATGGAGAGCGAGTGCGACAGCAGGAGAGGGACAGGGAGAGAGACTGAGGAAGAGGGAGATGTAGAGGGAGAGAGAGAGAGAATGAGAGACAGAGGGAGAGGAAGAGACAGAGTGCGTGAGACAGAGAGAGAGAGAGGCAGAGGGAGAGACAGAGGGATAGGGAGAGAGAGAGACTGAGGGAGAGAGACAGAGGGAGAGGGAGAGACAGAGAGAGAGGGAGAGAGAGACAGCGGGATCGAGAGACGGAGTGATCAAGAGACAGAGGGAGAGAGAGACAGAGGGAAAGAGGAAGACAGAGATTCACAGTGAGAGACAGACACAGAGAGACAGACAGACAGACAGAGGGAGGGAGAGAGATAGAGAGAGACAAACAGAGGGAGGGAGTGGGAGAGATAGAAGGAGAGGGAGAGAGCGAGAGAGAGAGACACACACAGAGGGAGAGAGAGAGACAAAGGAAGAGGGAGAGACAGAGGGAGAGGGAGAGATAGAAGGAGAGACAGAGGGTGAGAGAGAGAGACAGAGGGAGAGAGAGAGAGACAGAAGGAGAGAGAGGAACAGAGACGGTGAGAGAGAGAGAGAGACAGAGGGCGACGGAGGGACATGGAGAGACAGAGGGAGAGGGAGAGATAGAAGGAAAGCGAGACAGAGAGAGAGAGACAGAGGGAGAGGGAGAGATAAAAGGAGAGACAGAGGGTGAGAGAGAGAGAGACAGAGGGAGAGAGAGAGACAGAGGGAGAGAGAGAGAGACAGAAGGAGAGAGAGGAACAGAGACGGTGAGAGGGAGAGAGAGACAGACGGCGACAGAGGGACATGGAGAGGGAGAGGGAGAGATAGAAGCAAAGCGAGACAGAGAGAGAGAGACAGAGGGAGAGGGAGAGATATAAGGAGAGGGAGAGAGAGTGAGAGAGACAGAAGGAGAGAGGAAGATAGAGACTCACAGGGAGAGACAGACACACAGAGAGGGAGAGACAGAGAGAGAGGGAGAGAGAAACAGGGAACGAGAGACAGAGGGATGAAGAGACAGAGGGAGAGAGAGACAGAGGGAAAGAGGAAGACAGAGACTCACAGGGAGAGACAGACACAGAGAGAGAGATAGAGAGAGACAAACAGAGGGAGGATGAGAAAGAGCCACACAGAGGGAGAGGGAGAGACAGAGGGAGAGGGAGAGACAGAGGGAGAGGGAGAGACAGAGGGAGAGGGAGAGACAGAGGGAGAGGGAGAGACAGAGGGAGAGGGAGAGACAGAGGGAGAGGGAGAGACAGAGGGAGAGGGAGAGGGAGAGGGAGAGACAGAGGGAGAGGGAGAGACAGAGGGAGAGGGAGAGATAGAAGGAGAGGGAGAGGGAGAGATAGAAGGAGAGGGAGAGATAGAAGGAGAGGGAGCGGGAGAGATAGAAGGAGAGAGAGAGAGATAGAGACAGAGGGAGAGAGAGAGAGACAGAGGGAGAGAGAGAGCGAGACAGAGGGAGAGAAAGAGACAGAGGGAGAGAGAGGAAGAGAGACGGTGAGAGGGAGAGAGAGACAGAGGGTGACAGAGGGAGAGACAGATGAGAGGGAGAGATAGAAGGAGAGTGAGAGAGAGAGAGAGAAAGAGGGAAATAGAGGAACAGAGACGGTGAGAGGGAGAGAGAGACAGAGGGTGACAGAGGGAGAGGGAGAGACAGAGGGAGAGGGAGAGATAGAAGGAGAGCGACAGAGAGTGAGAGACAGAGGGAGAAAGAGCAACAGAGTGAGAGAGAGGAAGAGAGATGGAGAGAGGGAGGCAGAGGGAGAGACAGAGGGAGAGGGAGAGATAGAAGGAGAGGGAGAGAGCGTGATAGAGACAGAGAGAGAGAGAGAGAGAGAGACAGAGGGAGAGAGAAAGAGAGAGAGACAGAGGGAGAGAAAGAGACAGAGGGAGAGAGAGGAAGGGAGATGGTGAGAGGGAGAGAGAGACAGAGGGTGACAGAGGGAGAGACAGAGTGAGAGGGAGAGATAGAAGGAGAGCGAGAGAGAGAGAGACAAACAGCGGTCGAGAGACAGAGGTCGAGAGACAGAGGTCGAGAGACAGAGGTCGAGAGACAGAGGGAGAGAGAGAGACAGAGGGAGAGAGAGAGAGAGACAGAGGGAGAGAGGGAGAGAGAGACAGAGGGAGCCAGAGACAGAGGGAGAGAGAGACAGAGACAGAGGGAGAGGGAGTGGGCGAGGGAGAGAGGGACAGAGTGAGAGACAGAGGTCGAGAGACAGAGGGAGATAGACGGGGGGAGAGAGAGAGACAGAGGGAGAGAGAGAGAGAGACAGAGGGAGAGAGGGAGAGAGAGACAGAGGGAGCCAGAGACAGAGGGAGAGAGAGACAGAGACAGAGGGAGAGGGAGAGGGCGAGGGAGAGAGGGACAGAGTGAGAGGCAGAGGGAGAGAGAGACAGAGGGAGAGGGTGAGAGAGAGGGAGGGGGAGACACAGGGAGTGGGAGGGAGAGACAGAGGGAGAGGGAGAGAGAGACAGAAGGAGAGGGAGAGTGAGACAGCGGGAGAGGGAGAGAGAGACAGCGGGAGAGGGAGAGAGAGACAGAGGGAGAGAGAGAGAGGGAGAGACAGAGAGAGAGGGAGAGGGAGACAGAGAGAGAGAGGGAGAGAGAGAGACACAGGGAGAGAGAATGGGAGAGACAGAGGGAGAGGGAGAGATAGAGTGAGAGGGAGTGTCTGAGGAAGAGAGAGAGAGGGAGAGACAGAAGAAAAGGAAGGGACAGAGGGAGAGAGAGGATGTGAGATGGAAATTGGGAAAGAGAGACAGAGACAGAGGGAGAGACAGAGGGAGAGACAGAGGGAGAGACAGAGGGAGAGACAGAGGGAGAGACGGGGAGAGACAGGGGGAGAGACAGGGGGAGAGACAGGGGGAGAGACAGGGGGAGAGGGAGAGACAGAGGGAGAGGGAGAGACAGAGGGAGAGGGAGAGACAGAGGGAGAGACAGAGGGAGAGGGAGAGATAGAGACAGCGGGAGAGGGTGAGAGAGAGGGAGGGGGAGACAGAGGGAGTGGGAGGGAGAGGCAGAGGGAGAGAGAGAGAGAGACAGAGGGAGAGGGAGAGAGAGACAGAGGGAGAGGGAGAGAGAGACAGAGGGAGAGGGAGAGGGAGAGAGAGACAGAGGGAGAGAGAAACAGAGGGAGAGGGAGAGAGAGGCAGAGGGAGAGAGAGAGAGGCAGATGGAGAGAGAGGCAGAGGGAGAGGGAGAGATAGAAGGAAAGCGAGACAGAGAGAGAGAGACAGAGGGAGAGGGAGTGATATGAGGAGAGGGAGAGAGAGTGAGAGAGACAGAAGGAGAGAGGAAGATAGAGACTTACAGGGAGAGACAGACACACAGAGAGGGAGAGACAGAGAGAGAGGGAATGAGAAACAGGGAACGAGAGACAGAGGGATGAAGAGACAGAGGGAGAGAGAGACGGAGGGAAAGAGGAAGACAGAGACTCACAGGGAGAGACAGACAGAGAGAGAGAGATAGAGAGAGACAAACAGAGGGAGGATGAGAAAGAGCCACACAGAGGGAGAGGGAGAGACAGAGGGAGAGGGAGAGACAGAGGGAGAGGGAGAGACAGAGGGAGAGGGAGAGACAGAGGGAGAGGGAGAGACAGAGGGAGAGGGAGAGACAGAGGGAGAGGGAGAAACAGAGGGAGAGGGAGAAACAGAGGGAGAGGGAGAAACAGAGGGAGAGGGAGAGACAGAGGGAGAGGGAGAGATAGAAGGAGAGGGAGAGGGAGAGATAGAAGGAGAGGGTGAGATAGAAGGAGAGGGAGAGGGAGAGATAGAAGGAGAGAGAGAGAGAGACAGAGGGAGAGAGAGAGAGAGCGAGACAGAGGGAGAGAAAGAGACAGAGGGAGAGAGAGGAAGAGAGATGGAGAGAGGGAGGGAGAGGGAGAGATAGAGGGAGAGGGAGAGATAGAAGGAGAGGGAGAGAGAGTGATAGAGACAGAGGGAGAGAGAGAGAGAGACAGAGGGAGAGAGAGAGAGAGAGACAGAGGGAGAGAAAGAGACAGAGGGAGAGAGAGGAAGAGAGACGGTGAGAGGGAGGACAGAGGGTGACAGAGGGAGAGAGAGGATGTTTGATGGAAATTGGGAAAGAGAGACAGAGGTAGAGACAGAGGTAGAGACAGAGGTAGAGACAGAGGGAGAGGGAGAGACAGAGGGAGAGACAGAGGGAGAGACAGAGGGAGAGACAGAGGGAGAGACAGAGGGAGAGACAGAGGGAGAGACAGGGGGAGAGACAGAAGGAGAGGGAGAGACAGAGGGAGAGGGAGAGATAGAGACAGCGGGAGAGGGTGAGAGAGAGGGAGGGGGAGACAGAGGGAGTGGGAGGGAGAGGCAGAGGGAGAGAGAGAGAGAGAGACAGAGGGAGAGGTAGAGAGAGACAGAGGGAGAGGGAGAGAGAGACAGAGGGAGAGGGAGAGGGAGAGAGAGACAGAGGGAGAGGGAAACAGAGGGAGAGGGAGAGAGAGGCAGAGGGAGAGAGAGAGAGGCAGAGGGAGAGAGAGGCAGAGGGAGAGGGAGAGATAGAAGGAAAGCGACACAGAGAGAGAGAGACAGAGGGAGAGGGAGTGATATAAGGAGAGGGAGAGAGAGTGAGAGAGACAGAAGGAGAGAGGAAGATAGAGACTTACAGGGAGAGACAGACACACAGAGAGGGAGAGACAGAGAGAGAGGGAATGAGAAACAGGGAACGAGAGACAGAGGGATGAAGAGACAGAGGGAGAGAGAGACGGAGGGAAAGAGGAAGACAGAGACTCACAGGGAGAGACAGACAGAGAGAGAGAGATAGAGAGAGACAAACAGAGGGAGGATGAGAAAGAGCCACATAGAGGGAGAGGGAGAGACAGAGGGAGAGGGAGAGACAGAGGGAGAGGGAGAGACAGAGGGAGAGGGAGAAACAGAGGGAGAGGGAGAAACAGAGGGAGAGGGAGAAACAGAGGGAGAGGGAGAGACAGAGGGAGAGGGAGAGATAGAAGGAGAGGGAGAGGGAGAGATAGAAGGAGAGGGAGAGATAGAAGGAGAGGGAGAGGGAGAGATAGAAGGAGAGAGAGAGAGAGACAGAGGGAGAGAGAGAGAGAGCGAGACAGAGGGAGAGAGCGAGACAGAGGGAGAGAGCGAGACAGAGGGAGAGAGAGGAAGAGAGATGGAGAGACAGAGGGAGAGGGAGAGATAGAAGGAGAGGGAGAGAGCGTGATAGAGACAGAGAGAGAGAGAGAGAGAGAGACAGAGGGAGAGAGAAAGAGAGAGAGACAGAGGGAGAGAAAGAGAAAGAGGGAGAGAGCGGAAGAGAGACGGTGAGAGGGAGAGAGAGAGACAGAGGGTGACAGAGGGAGAGACAGAGTGAGAGGGAGAGATAGAAGGAGAGCGAGAGAGAGAGAGACAAACAGCGGTCGAGAGACAGAGGTCGAGAGACAGAGGGAGAAAGACAGAGGGAGAGAGAGAGACAGAGGGAGAAAGGGAGAGAGAGAGAGAGACAGAGGGAGAGAGGGAGATAGAGAAAGAGGGAGCGAGAGACAGAGGGAGAGAGAGGCAGAGACAGAGGGAGAGGGAGAGGGCGAGGGAGAGAGGGACAGAGTGAGAGGCAGAGGGAGGGAGAGGGTGAGAGAGAGGGAGGGGGAGACACAGGGAGTGGGAGGGAGAGGCAGAGGGAGAGAGAGAGAGACAGAGGGAGAGGGAGAGAGAGACAGAGGGAGAGGGAGAGAGAGACAGCGGGAGAGGGAGAGAGAGACAGCGGGAGAGGGAGAGAGAGACAGAGGGAGAGGGAGAGAGAGACAGAGGGAGAGGGAGAGAGAGACAGAGGGAGAGGGAGAGGGAGAGAGAGACAGAGGGAGAGAGAGACAGAGGGAGAGGGAGAGAGAGGCAGAGGGAGAGAGAGAGGTAGAGGGAGAGAGAGAGACAGAGGGAGAGGGAGAGACAGAGGGAGAGGGAGAGACAGAGGGAGAGGGAGAGACAGAGGGAGAGGGAGAGGGAGAAACAGAGGGAGAGGGAGAAACAGAGGGAGAGAGAGAAACAGAGGGAGAGGGAGAGACAAGGGAGAGGGAGAGACAAGGGAGAGGGAGAGACAAGGGAGAGGGAGAGACAAGGGAGAGGGAGAGACAAGGGAGAGGGAGAGACAAGGGAGAGGGAGAGATAGAAGGAGAGGGAGAGGGAGAGATAGAAGGAGAGGGAGAGATAGAAGGAGAGGGAGAGGGAGAGATAGAAGGAGAGAGAGAGAGATAGAGACAGAGGGAGAGAGAGAGAGACAGAGGGAGAGAGAGAGCGAGACAGAGGGAGAGAAAGAGACAGAGGGAGAGAGAGGAAGAGAGACGGTGAGAGGGAGAGAGAGACAGAGGGTGACAGAGGGAGAGACAGATGAGAGGGAGAGATAGAAGGAGAGTGAGAGAGAGAGAGAGAAAGAGGGAGATAGAGGAAAAGAGACGGTGAGAGGGAGAGAGAGACAGAGGGTGACAGAGGGAGAGACAGAGTGAGAGGGAGAGATAGAAGGAGAGCGAGAGAGAGAGAGAGACAGAGGGAGAAAGAGCAACAGAGTGAGAGAGAGGAAAAGAGATGCAGAGAGGGAGGCAGAGGGAGAGACAGAGGGAGAGGGAGAGATAGAAGGAGAGGGAGAGAGCGTGATAGAGACAGAGAGAGAGAGAGACAGAGGGAGAGAGAAAGAGAGAGAGACAGAGGGAGAGAAAGAGACAGAGGCAGAGAGAGGAAGAGAGACGGTGAGAGGGAGAGAGAGACAGAGGGTGACAGAGGGAGAGACAGAGTGAGAGGGAGAGATAGAAGGAGAGCGAGAGAGAGAGAGACAAACAGCGGTCGAGAGACAGAGGTCGAGAGACAGAGGGAGATAGACGGGGGAGAGAGAGAGACAGAGGGAGAGAGAGAGAGAGACAGAGGGAGAGAGGGAGAGAGAGACAGAGGGAGCCAGAGACAGAGGGAGAGAGAGACAGAGACAGAGGGAGAGGGAGAGGGCGAGGGAGAGAGGGACAGAGTGAGAGGCAGAGGGAGAGAGAGACAGAGGGAGAGGGTGAGAGAGAGGGAGGGGGAGACACAGGGAGTGGGAGGGAGAGACAGAGGGAGAGGGAGAGAGAGACAGAAGGAGAGGGAGAGAGAGACAGCGGGAGAGGGAGAGAGAGACAGAGGGAGAGGGAGAGAGAGACAGAGGGAGAGAGAGAGAGGGAGAGACAGAGAGAGAGGGAGAGGGAGACAGAGAGAGAGAGGGAGAGAGAGAGACACAGGGAGAGAGAATGGGAGAGACAGAGGGAGAGGGAGAGATAGAGTGAGAGGGAGTGTCTGAGGAAGAGAGAGAGAGGGAGAGACAGAAGAAAAGGAAGGGACAGAGGGAGAGAGAGGATGAGAGATGGAAATTGGGAAAGAGAGACAGAGGTAGAGACAGAGGGAGAGGGAGAGACAGAGGGAGAGACAGAGGGAGAGACAGAGGGAGAGACAGAGGGAGAGACAGAGGGAGAGACAGAGGGAGAGACAGAGGGAGAGGGAGAGACAGAGGGAGAGGGAGAGGGAGAGGGAGAGGGAGAGGGAGAGATAGAGACAGAGGGAGAGGGTGAGAGAGAGGGAGGGGCAGACAGAGGGAGTGGGAGGGAGAGGCAGAGGGAGAGGGAGAGAGAGACAGAGGGAGAGGGAGAGAGAGACAGAGGGAGAGGGAGAGAGAGACAGAGGGAGAGGGAGAGAGAGACAGAGGGAGAGGGAGAGAGAGGGAGAGGGAGAGAGAGACAGAGGGAGAGGGAGAGAGAGACAGAGGGAGAGGGAGAGGGAGAGAGAGACAGAGGGAGAGAGAGACAGAGGGAGAGAGAAACAGAGGCAGAGGGAGAGAGAGGCAGAGGGAGAGAGAGAGGCAGAGGGAGAGAGAGACAGAGGGAGAGAGAGACAGAGGGAGAGAGAAACAGAGGCAGAGGGAGAGAGAGGCAGAGGGAGAGAGAGAGGCAGAGGGAGAGAGAGGCAGAGGGAGAGGGAAAGATAGAAGGAAAGCGAGACAGAGAGAGAGAGACAGAGGGAGAGGGAGTTATATAAGGAGAGGGAGAGAGAGTGAGAGAGACAGAAGGAGAGAGGAAGATAGAGACTTACAGGGAGAGACAGACACACAGAGAGGGAGAGACAGAGAGAGAATGAGAAACAGGGAACGAGAGACAGAGGGATGAAGAGACAGAGGGAGAGAGAGACGGAGGGAAAGAGGAAGACAGAGACTCACAGGGAGAGACAGACACAGAGAGAGAGACAGAGAGAGACAAACAGAGGGAGGATGAGAAAGAGCCACACAGAGGGAGAGGGAGAGACAGAGGGAGAGGGAGAAACAGAGGGAGAGGGAGAAACAGAGGGAGAGGGAGAAACAGAGGGAGAGGGAGAGACAGAGGGAGAGGGAGAGATAGAAGGAGAGGGAGAGGGAGAGATAGAAGGAGAGGGAGAGATAGAAGGAGAGGCAGAGGGAGAGATAGAAGGAGAGAGAGAGAGAGACAGAGGGAGAGAGAGAGAGAGCGAGACAGAGGGATAGAAAGGGACAGAGGGAGAGAGAGGAAGAGAGATGGAGAGATAGAAGGAGAGGGAGAGAGCGTGATAGAGACAGAGAGAGAGAGAGAGAGACAGAGGGAGAGAGAAAGAGAGAGACAGAGGGAGAGAAAGAGAAAGAGGGAGAGAGAGGAAGAGAGACGGTGAGAGGGAGAGAGAGACAGAGGGTGACAGAGGGAGAGACAGAGTGAGAGGGAGAGATAGAAGGAGAGCGAGAGAGAGAGAGACAAACAGCGGTCGAGAGACAGAGGTCGAGAGACAGAGGGAGATAGACAGAGCGAGAGAGAGAGACAGAGGGAGAGAGGGAGAGAGAGAGAGAGACAGAGGGAGAGAGGGAGATAGAGAAAGAGGGAGCGAGAGACAGAGGGAGAGAGAGGCAGAGACAGAGGGAGAGGGCGAGGGAGAGAGGGACAGAGTGAGAGGCAGAGGGAGAGAGAGACAGAGGGAGAGGGTGAGAGAGAGGGAGGGGGAGACACAGGGAGTGGGAGGGAGAGGCAGAGGGAGAGAGAGAGAGACAGCGGGAGAGGGAGAGAGAGACAGAGGGAGAGGGAGAGAGAGACAGAGGGAGAGGGAGAGAGAGACAGAGGGAGAGGGAGAGAGAGACAGAGGGAGAGGGAGAGAGAGACAGAGGGAGAGGGAGACAGAGGGAGAAGGAGACAGAGGGAGAGAGAGACAGAGGGAGAGGGAGAGAGAGGCAGAGGGAGAGAGAGAGAGACAGGGAGAGAGAATGGGAGAGACAGAGGGAGAGGGAGAGATAGAGTGAGAGGGAGTGTCAGAGGAAGAGAGAGAGAGGGAGAGACAGAAGGAAAGGAAGGGACAGAGGGAGAGAGAGGATGAGAGATGGAAATTGGGAAAGAGAGACAGAGATAGAGGGAGAGGTTGAGACAGAGGGAGAGGTTGAGACAGAGGGAGAGGTTGAGACAGAGGGAGAGGGAGAGACAGAGGGAGAGACAGAGGGAGAGGTAGAGACAGAGGGAGAGGGAGAGATAGAGGGAGAGGGAGAGACAGAGGGAGAGGGAGAGATAGAAGGAGAGCGACAGAGAGTGATAGAGACAGAGGGAGAGAGAGAGAGAGACAGAGGGAGAGAGAGAGAGAGACAGAGGGAGAGAAAGCGACAGAGGGAGAGAGAGGAAGAGAGACGGTGAGAGGGAGAGAGAGACAGAGGGTGACAGAGGGAGAGACAGAGTGAGAGGGAGACTTAGAAGGAGAGCAAGAGAGAGGTCGAGAGACAGAGGTCGAGAGACAGAGGGAGATAGACAGAGGGAGAGAGAGATACAGAGGGAGAGAGAGAGAGAGAGAGAGAGAGAGACAGAGGGAGAGAGAGAGGGAGCGAGAGACAGAGGGAGCGAGAGACAGAGGGAGAGAGAGACAGAGACAGGGGGAGAGGGAGAGAGCAAGGGAGAGAGGGACAGAGTGAGAGGCAGAGGGAGAGAGAGACAGAGGGAGAGGGTGAGAGAGAGGGAGGGGGAGACAGAGGGAGTGGGAGGGAGAGGCAGAGGGAGAGAGAGAGAGACAGAGTGAGAGGGAGAGAGAGACAGAGGGAGGGAGAGGGAGAGAGAGAGACAGAGGGAGAGAGAAGCAGAGGGAGAGGGAGGGAGAGACAGAGGGAGAGGGAGGGAGAGGCAAAGGGAGTTGGAGAGAGAGGCAGATGGAGATGCAGAGTGAGGCAGAGGGAGAGGGAGACAGAGGCAGAGGGAAAGAGAGACAGAGGGAGAGGAAAGAGAGACAGAGGGAGAGGGAAAGAGTGACAGAGGGAGAGGGAAAGAGTGACAGAGGGAGAGGGAAAGAGTGACAGAGGGAGAGGGAAAGAGAGACAGAGGGAGAGAGAGACAAAGGGAGAGGGCGAGAGAGAGGGAGGGAGGGAGAGACAGAGGGATTGGGAGAGAGGCAGAGGGAGAGGGAGGGAGAGGCAACGGGAGATGGAGAGAGAGACAGATGGAGAGTGAGGCAGAGGGAGAGGGAGAGATAGACAGAGGGAGATGGAGAGCGAGTGCGACAGCAGGAGAGGGACAGGGAGAGAGACTGAGGAAGAGGGAGATGTAGAGGGAGAGAGAGAGAGAATGAGAGACAGAGGGAGAGGAAGAGACAGAGTGCGTGAGACAGAGAGAGAGAGAGGCAGAGGGAGAGACAGAGGGATAGGGAGAGAGAGAGACTGAGGGAGAGAGACAGAGGGAGAGGGAGAGACAGAGAGAGAGGGAGAGAGAGACAGCGGGATCGAGAGACAGAGTGATCAAGAGACAGAGGGAGAGAGAGACAGAGGGAAAGAGGAAGACAGAGATTCACAGTGAGAGACAGACACAGAGAGACAGACAGACAGAGGGAGGGAGAGAGATAGAGAGAGACAAACAGAGGGAGGGAGTGGGAGAGATAGAAGGAGAGGGAGAGAGCGAGAGAGAGAGACACACACAGAGGGAGAGAGAGAGACAAAGGAAGAGGGAGAGACAGAGGGAGAGGGAGAGATAGAAGGAGAGACAGAGGGTGAGAGAGAGAGACAGAGGGAGAGAGAGAGAGACAGAAGGAGAGAGAGGAACAGAGATGGTGAGAGGGAGAGAGAGACAGAGGGCGACGGAGGGACATGGAGAGACAGAGGGAGAGGGAGAGATAGAAGGAAAGCGAGACAGAGAGAGAGAGACAGAGGGAGAGGGAGAGATAAAAGGAGAGACAGAGGGTGAGAGAGAGAGAGACAGAGGGAGAAAGAGAGACAGAGGGAGAGAGAGAGAGACAGAAGGAGAGAGAGGAACAGAGACGGTGAGAGGGAGAGAGAGACAGACGGCGACAGAGGGACATGGAGAGGGTGAGGGAGAGATAGAAGGAAAGCGAGACAGAGAGAGAGAGAGACAGAGGGAGAGGGAGAGATATAAGGAGAGGGAGAGAGAGTGAGAGAGACAGAAGGAGAGAGGAAGATAGAGACTCACAGGGAGAGACAGACACACAGAGAGGGAGAGACAGAGAGAGAGGGAGAGAGGGAGAGAGAAACAGGGAACGAGAGACAGAGGGATGAAGAGACAGAGGGAGAGAGAGACAGAGGGAAAGAGGAAGACAGAGACTCACAGGGAGAGACAGACACAGAGAGAGAGATAGAGAGAGACAAACAGAGGGAGGATGAGAAAGAGCCACACAGAGGGAGAGGGAGAGACAGAGGGAGAGGGAGAGACAGAGGGAGAGGGAGAGACAGAGGGAGAGACAGAGGGAGAGGGAGAGGGAGAGGGAGAGGGAGAGGGAGAGGGAGAAACAGAGGGAGAGGGAGAAACAGAGGGAGAGGGAGAGACAGAGGGAGAGGGAGAGGGAGAGATAGAAGGAGAGAGAGAGAGATAGAGACAGAGGGAGAGAGAGAGACAGAGGGAGAGAGAGAGCGAGACAGAGGGAGAGAAAGAGACAGAGGGAGAGAGAGGAAGAGAGACGGTGAGAGGGAGAGAGAGACAGAGGGTGACAGAGGGAGAGACAGATGAGAGGGACAGATAGAAGGAGAGTGAGAGAGAGAGAGAGAAAGAGGGAGATAGAGGAACAGAGACGGTGAGAGGGAGAGAGAGACAGAGGGTGACAGGGGGAGAGGGAGAGACAGAGGGAGAGGGAGAGATAGAAGGAGAGCGACAGAGAGTGAGAGACAGAGGGAGAAAGAGCAACAGAGTGAGAGAGAGGAAGAGAGATGGAGAGAGGGAGGCAGAGGGAGAGACAGAGGGAGAGGGAGAGATAGAAGGAGAGGGAGAGAGCGTGATAGAGACAGAGAGAGAGAGAGAGAGAGACAGAGGGAGAGAGAAAGAGAGAGAGACAGAGGGAGAGAAAGAAACAGAGGGAGAGAGAGGAAGAGAGACGGTGAGAGGGAGAGAGAGACAGAGGGTGACAGAGGGAGAGACAGAGTGAGAGGGAGAGACAGAAGGAGAGCGAGAGAGAGAGAGACAAACAGCGGTCGAGAGACAGAGGTCGAGAGACAGAGGGAGATAGACAGAGGGAGAGAGAGAGACAGAGGGAGAGAGAGAGAGAGACAGAGGGAGAGAGGGAGAGAGAGACAGAGGGAGCCAGAGACAGAGGGAGAGAGAGACAGAGACAGAGGGAGAGGGAGAGGGCGAGGGAGAGAGGGACAGAGTGAGAGGCAGAGGGAGAGAGAGACAGAGGGAGAGGGTGAGAGAGAGGGAGGGGGAGACAGAGGGAGAGGGAGAGAGAGACAGAAGGAGAGGGAGAGAGAGACAGAAGGAGAGGGAGAGAGAGACAGAAGGAGAGGGAGAGAGAGACAGAAGGAGAGGGAGAGAGAGACAGCGGGAGAGGGAGAGAGAGACAGAGGGAGAGGGAGAGAGAGACAGAGGGAGAGAGAGAGGGAGAGACAGAGAGAGAGGGAGAGGGAGACAGAGAGAGAGAGGGAGAGAGAGAGACACAGGGAGAGAGAATGGGAGAGACAGAGGGAGAGGGAGAGATAGAGTGAGAGGGAGTGTCTGAGGAAGAGAGAGAGAGGGAGAGACAGAAGAAAAGGAAGGGACAGAGGGAGAGAGAGGATGTGAGATGGATATTGGGAAAGAGAGACAGAGGTAGAGACAGAGGGAGAGGGAGAGACAGAGGGAGAGGGAGAGACAGAGGGAGAGGGAGAGACAGAGGGAGAGGGAGAGACAGAGGGAGAGACAGAGGGAGAGGGAGAGATAGAGGCAGAGGGAGAGGGTGAGAGAGAGGGAGGGGGAGACAGAGGGAGTGGCAGGGAGAGACAGAGACAGAGGGAGAGGGAGAGGGAGAGAGAGACAGAGGGAGAGAGAGACAGAGGGAGAGAGAGACAGAGGTCGAGAGACAGAGGGAGAAACACAGAGGGAGAGAGAGACAGAGGGAGAGAGGGAGAGAGAGAGAGAGACAGAGGGAGAGAGGGAGATAGAGAAAGAGGGAGCGAGAGACAGAGGGAGAGAGAGACAGAGACAGAGGGAGAGGGAGAGGGCGAGGGAGAGAGGGACAGAGTGAGAGGCAGAGGGAGAGAGAAACAGAGGGAGATGGTGAGAGAGAGGGAGGGGGAGACACAGGGAGTGTGAGGGAGAGGGAGAGAGAGACAGAGGGAGAGGGAGAGAGAGACAGAGGGAGAGGGAGAGAGAGACAGAGGGAGAGGGAGAGAGAGACAGAGGGAGAGGGAGAGGGAGACAGAGAGAGAGAGAGACAGAGGGAGAGGGAGAGAGAGGCAGAGGGAGAGAGAGAGAGACAGGGAGAGAGAATGGGAGAGGGAGAGATAGAGTGAGAGGGAGTGTCAGAGGAAGAGAGAGAGAGGGAGAGACAGAAGGAAAGGAAGGGACAGAGGGAGAGAGAGGATGAGAGATGGAAATTGGGAAAGAGAGACAGAGATAGAGGGAGAGGGAGAGACAGAGGGAGAGGGAGAGACAGAGGGAGAGGGAGAGACAGAGGGAGAGGGAGAGACAGAGGGAGAGACAGAGGGAGAGGGAGAGACAGAGGGAGAGGGAGAGATATAGACAGAGGGAGAGGGTGAGAGAGAGGGAGGGGGAGACAGAGGGAGTGGGAGGGAGAGACAGAGGGAGAGGGAGAGAGAGACAGAGGGAGAGAGAGGCAGAGGGAGAGAGAGGCAGAGGCAGAGGGAGAGAGAGGCAGAGGCAGAGGGAGAGAGAGGCAGAGGCAGAGGGAGAGAGAGGCAGAGGGAGAGGGAGAGAGAGACAGAGGGAGAGGGAAGGAGAGGGAGAGAGATACAGAGGGAGAGGGAAAGAGAGACAGAGGGAGAGGGAAAGAGAGACAGAGGGAGAGGGAAAGAGAGACAGAGGGAGAGGGAAAGAGAGACAGAGGGAGAGGGAAAGAGAGACAGAGGCAGAGGGAGAGGGAGAGAGAGGCAGAGGGAGAGGGAGAGAGAGGCAGATGGAGATGCAGAGTGAGGCAGAGGGAGAGGGAGAGAGAGAGAGAGAGACAGAGGGAGAGGGAGAGAGAGGGAGAGAGATACAGAGGGAAAGGGAAAGAGAGACAGAGGGAGAGGGAAAGAGAGACAGAGGGAGAGGGAAAGAGAGACAGAGGGAGAGGGAGAGAGTGACAGAGGGAGAGGGAAAGAGTGACAGAGGGAGAGGGAAAGAGTGACAGAGGGAGAGGGAAAGAGTGACAGAGGGAAAGAGTGACAGAGGGAAAGAGTGACAGAGGGAGAGAGAGACAGAGGGAGAGGGAGAGAGAGACAGAGGGAGAGAGAGACAGAGACAGAGGGAGAGGGAGAGAGAGACAGAGGGAGAGGGAGAGAGAGACAGAGGGAGAGGGAGAGGGAGACAGAGGGAGAGAGAGACAGAGGGAGAGGGAGAGAGAGGCAGAGGGAGAGAGAGAGAGACAGGGAGAGAGAATGGGAGAGACAGAGGGAGAGGGAGAGATAGAGTGAGAGGGAGTGTCAGAGGAAGAGAGAGAGAGGGAGAGACAGAAGGAAAGGAAGGGACAGAGGGAGAGAGAGGATGAGAGATGGAAATTGGGAAAGAGAGACAGAGATAGAGGGAGAGGGAGAGACAGAGGGAGAGGGAGAGACAGAGGGAGAGGGAGAGACAGAGGGAGAGACAGAGGGAGAGGGAGAGACAGAGGGAGAGGGAGAGACAGAGGGAGAGGGAGAGATATAGACAGAGGGAGAGGGTGAGAGAGAGGGAGGGGGAGACAGAGGGAGTGGGAGGGAGAGACAGAGGGAGAGGGAGAGGGAGAGAGAGACAGAGGGAGAGAGAGACAGAGGGAGAGAGAGAGAGAGGCAGAGGGAGAGAGAGGCAGAGGGAGAGGGAGAGAGAGGCAGAGGGAGAGGGAGAGAGACAGAGGGAGAGGGAGGGAGAGGGAGAGAGATACAGAGGGAGAGGGAAAGAGAGACAGAGGGAGAGGGAAAGAGAGACAGAGGGAGAGGGAGAGAGAGGCAGAGGGAGAGGGAGAGAGAGGCAGATGGAGATGCAGAGTGAGGCAGAGGGAGAGGGAGAGAGAGAGAGAGAGACAGAGGGAGAGGGAGAGAGAGGGAGAGAGATACAGAGGGAGAGGGAAAGAGAGACAGAGGGAGAGGGAAAGAGAGACAGAGGGAGAGGGAAAGAGAGACAGAGGGAGAGGGAGAGAGAGACAGAGGGAGAGGGAATGAGTGACAGAGGGAGAGGGAAAGAGTGACAGAGGGAGAGGGAAAGAGTGACAGAGGGAGAGGGAAAGAGTGACAGAGGGAAAGAGTGACAGAGGGAGAGAGAGACAGAGGGAGAGGGAGAGAGAGACAGAGGGAGAGAGAGACAGAGACAGAGGGAGAGAGAGACAGAGACAGAGGGAGAGGGAGAGAGAGACAGAGGGAGAGGGAGAGAGAGACAGAGGGAGAGGGAGAGAGAGACAGAGGGAGAGAGAGAGTGCGAGAGACAGAGAGAGAGGGAGAGGGAGACACAGAGACAGAGGGAGAGAGAGAGACACAGGGAGAGAGAGTGGGAGAGACAGAGGGACAGGGAGAGATAGAGTGAGAGGGAGTGTCAGAGGAAGAGAGAGAGAAGGAGAGACAGAAGGAAAGGAAGGGACAGAGGGAGAGAGAGGATGAGAGATGGAGATTGGGAAAGAGAGAGAGAGGAAGAGGTAGAGACAGAGGGAAAGGGAGAGACAGAGGGAGAGGGAGAGACAGAGGGAGAGGGAGAGAGAGAGGGAGGGGGAGAGAGAGAGAGCAGTGAGAGAGAGAGAAACAGAGGGAGAGGGAGAGACAGAGGGAGAGATTGAGAGAGAGAAGCAGAGGGAGAGGGAGAGACAGAGCAAGAAAGAGAGACAGAGGGAGAGTGAGAGAGAGAGAGACAGAGGGAGAGGCAATGACAGGGAAAGGGAGAGGCAGAGGGATCGGGAGAGGGAAAGAGAGAGTGAGGGAGAGAGAGATAAAGTGAGAGAGAGAGCGAGAGCAAGAGACACGCAGAGAGAGTTGGAGAGGGACGGAGAGAGGGAGAGGGAGAGAGAGCGAGAGGGAGGGAGAGGGAGAGAGAGAGAGGGCGAGACAGAGAGACAGAGGGAGAGAGAGAAACAGAGAGAGAGGGAGAGAGATGAAGAGAGGGAGAGAGAGACAGAGCAAGACAGAGGGAGAGACAGAGGGAGAGGGAGTGAGAGAGAGAGAGACAGAGGGAGAGAGCGAGTGGGAGAGACAGAGAGATAGGGAGTGAAAGAGGGAGAGGGAGAGATAGGGAGAGGGAGAGAGAGACAGAGTGACAGAGTGAGAGAGGGAAGCAGAGGGAGAGAGAGAGAGACAGAGCAAGAAGGAGAGACAGAGGGAGAAGCAGAGGGAGAGTGAGAGAGAGACAGAGGAAGAGAGGGAGAGACAGAGGGAGAGGCAGAGACAGGGAGAGGGAGAAACCGAGGGAGAGGGAGAGGGAAGGACAGAGTGAGGGAGAGGGAGAGAGAGAGTGCGAGATCAAGAGAGACACGGAGAGAGATGGAGAGAGATGGAGAGAGGTAGAGGGAGAGGGATAGGGAGAGGGAGAGGGAGAGAGAGCGAGAGAGTGAGTGAGAGGGAGAGAGACAGGGATAGAGAGAGAGACAGAGGGAGAGAGAGAAATTGAGTGAGAGAGAGAGACAGAGGGAGAGAGAGGGAGAGCCAGAGGGAGAGGGAGAGACAGTGGGAGAGGGACGGAGAGAGACAGAGGGAGACAGACAGAGGGAGAGCAACAGAGGTAGAGGGATAGAGAGACAGAGGGAGCGGGAGAGAGAGACAGAGGGAGAGGGAGAGAGAGACAGAGGGAGAGAGGAAGAAAGAAACTCACAGGGAGAGACAGACACACAGAGAGAGAGACAGACAGAAGGAGGGAGGGAGAGAGAGAGACAGACAGAGGGAGTGACAGAGAGAGGCAGAGGGAAAGGGAGACAGAGCGAGAGGGAGACAGAGCGAGAGGAAGACAGAGGGAGAGTCAAAGGGAGGGAGAGTCAGAGGGATTGGGAGAGAGGCAGAGGGAGTGGGAGGGAGAGGCAGAGGGAGATGGAGAGAGAGACAGATGGAGAGTGAGGCAGAGGGAGAGGGAGAGAGAAAGAGGCAGAGGGAGAGGGAGAGAGAGAGAGACAGACAGTGTGTGATGGAGAGGGAGACAGAGGGAGAGGGGGAGATAGACAGAGGGAGATGGAGAGGGAGTGTGACAGCAGGAGAGGGAGAGGGAGAGAGACTGAGGGAGAGGGAGAGATAGAGGGAGAGACAGAGGGAGGGGGAGAGACAGAGAGAGAGGGAGAGGGAGAGCGAGTGTGAGGGAGAGCGAGAGTGAGATAGAGCGAGACAGAGGGAGAGAGAGAAACAGAGGGAGTGGGAGAGGGAGAGAGAGACAGAGGGAGAGAGAGAGAGAGGGAGAGAGAGAGGGAGAGGGAGACAGAGAGACAGAGGGAGAGAGAGGGACACAGGGAGAGAGAGTGGGAGAGACAGAGGGAGAGGGAGAGATAGAGTGAGAGGGAGTGTCAGAGGAAGAGAGAGAGAGGGAGAGACAGAAGGAAAGGAAGGGACAGAGGGAGAGAGAGGATGAGAGATGGAGATTGGGAAAGAGAGAGAGAGGAAGAGGGAGAGACAGAGGGAGAGGGAGAGACAGAGGGAGAGGGAGAGACAGAGGGAGAGGGAGAGACAGAGTGAGAGACAGAAGGAGAGGGAGAGAGAGAGGGAGGGGGATAGAGAGAGAGCAGTGAGGGAGAGAGAAACAGAGGGAGAGGGAGAGACAGAGGGAGAGATTGAGAGAGAGAAGCAGAGGGAGAGGGAGAGACAGAGCAAGAAAGAGAGACAGAGGGAAAGTGAGAGAGAGAGAGACAGAGGGAGAGGCAATGACAGGGAGAGGGAGAGACAGAGGGATAGGGAGAGGGAAAGAGAGAGTGAGGGAGAGAGAGATAGAGTGAGAGAGAGAGCGAGAGCAAGAGACACGCAGAGAGAGTTGGAGAGAGACGGAGAGAGGGAGAGGGAGAGGGAGAGAGAGCGAGAGGGAGGGAGAGGGAGAGAGAGAGAGGGCGAGAGAGAGAGACAGAGGGAGAGAGAGAAACAGAGTGAGAGGGAGAGAGAGGGAGAGAGATGAAGAGAGGGAGAGAGAGACAGAGCAAGACAGAGGGAGAGGGAGAGAGAGACAGAGCAAGACAGAGGGAGAGGGAGAGAGAGAGACAGAGGGAGAGAGCGAGTGGGAGAGACAGAGAGATAGGGAGTGAAAGAGGGAGAGGGAGAGACAGGTAGAGGGAAAGAGAGACAGAGGGAGAGAGTGAGAGAGTGAAGCAGAGGGAGAGAGAGAGAGACAGAGCAAGAAAGAGAGACAGAGGGAGAAGCAGAGGGAGAGTGAGAGAGAGACAGAGGAAGAGAGGGAGAGACAGAGGGAGAGGCAGAGACAGAGGGAGAGGGAGAGGGAAGGGGAGAGAGACAGCAGTGAGAGAGAGAGAAACAGAGGGAGAGGGAGAGACAGAGGGAGAGATTGAGAGAGAGAAGCAGAGGGTGAGGGAGAGACAGAACAAGAAAGAGAGAGAGAGGGAGAGTGAGAGAGAGAGAGACAGAGAGAGAGGCAATGACAGGGAGAGGGAGATACAGAGGGAGAGGGAGAGCAAAAGAGAGGGATAGGGAGAGGAAAAGAGAGAGTGAGGGCGAGAGAGATAGAGTGAGATAGAGAAAGAGAGATGCAGAGAGAGATGCGGAGAGAGATGCGGAGAGAGATGGAGAGAGGTAGAGGGAGAGGGATAGGGAGAGGGAGAGGGAGAGAGAGCGAGAGAGACAGGGATAGAGAGAGAGACAGAGGGAGAGAGAGAAATAGAGTGAGAGGGAGAGACAGAGGGAGAGTGAGGGAGAGCCAGAGGGAGAGGGAGAGAAAGAGGGAGAGGGACAGAGAGAGACAGAGGGAGACGGACAGAGGGAGAGCGACAGAGGGAGAGGGATAGAGAGACAGAGGGAGAGGGAGAGAGAGAGACAGAGGGATAGAGAGACTGAGGGAGCTAGAGACAGAGGGAGAGAGGAAGAAAGAAGCTCACAGGGAGAGACAGACACACAGAGAGAGAGACAGACAGAAGGAGGGAGGGAGAGAGAGAGACAGACAGAGGGAGTGACAGAGAGAGGCAGAGGGAAAGGGAGACAGAGGGAGAGGGAGTCAGAGGGAGAGTCAGAGGGAGGGAGAGTCAGAGGGAGGGAGAGTCAGAGGGAGGGAGAGTCGGGGGGGGAGAGTCAGAGGGAGGGAGAGAGTGATAGAGAGAAAGAGGTAGAGAGACAGAGGGAGAGAGAGA
>NC_054480.1:88763120-88765620 GCF_017639515.1 Carcharodon carcharias | reverse complement strand
GGGAGAGAGCGAGTGGGAGAGACAGAGAGATAGGGAGTGAAAGAGGGAGAGGGAGAGACAGGGAGAGGGAGAGACAGACAGAGGGAGAGAGTGAGAGAGGGAAGCAGAGGGAGAGAGAGAGAGACAGAGGGAGAGAGGGAGAGACAGAGGGAGAGGCAGAGACAGAGGGAGAGGGAGAGGGAAAGGGAGAGAGAGAGACAGCAGTGAGAGCGAGAGAAACAGAGGGAGAGGGAGAGACAGAGGGAGAGATTGAGAGAGAGAAGGAGAGGGAGAGACAGAGCAAGAAAGAGAGAGAGAGGGAGAGTGAGAGAGAGAGAGACAGAGAGAGAGGCAATGACAGGGAGAGGGAGATACAGAGGGAGAGGGAGAGGAAAAGAGAGAGTGAGGGAGAGAGAGATAGAGTGAGAGAGAGAAAGAGAGATGCAGAGAGAGATGGAGAGAGATGGAGAGAGGTAGAGGGAGAGGGATAGGGAGAGGGAGAGAGAGCGAGAGAGTGAGAGAGAGGGACAGAGGGAGAGAGTGAAATAGAGTGAGAGGGAGAGACAGAGGGAGAGGGACGGAGAGGGACAGAGGGAGACGGACAGAGGGAGAGCGACAGAGGGAGAGGGATAGAGAGACAGAGGGAGAGGGAGAGAAAGACAGAGGGATAGAGTGACTGAGGGAGCTAGAGACAGAGGGAGAGAGGAAGAAAGAAACTCACAGGGAGAGACAGACACACAGAGAGAGAGACAGACAGAGGGAGTGACAGAGAGAGGCGGAGGGAAAGGGAGACAGAGGGAGAGGGAGACAGAGGGAGAGTCAGAGGGAGGGAGAGTCAGAGGGAAGGAGAGTCAGAGGGAAGGAGAGTCAGAGGGAGGGAGAGTCAGAGGGAGGGTGAGTCTTGGGGGTAGAGTCAGAGGGAGGGAGAGAGTGATAGAGAGACAGAGGTAGAGAGACAGAGGTAGAGAGACAGAGGTAGAGAGACAGAGGTAGAGAGACAGAGGTAGAGAGAGACAGAGGGAGAGAGAGACAGAGGGAGAGAGAGACAGAGGGAGAGAGAGACAGAGGGAGAGAGAGACAGAGGGAGAGAGAGACAGAGGGAGAGAGAGACAGGGAGAGACTGAGGGACTGAGAGAGACAGAGGGAGAGAGAGCGACTGAGGGGGAGAGAGGTAGAGAGAGGGAGACAGAGGGAGAGAAAGGGAGATAGACAGAGGGAGAGAGATGGAGACAGAGGGAGAGGGAATGAGAGGAAGAGAGAGAAGGAGAGATAGAGAGAGACAGAGGGAGAGAGGAAGACAGAGACACACAGGGAGAGAGAGACACAGAGAGAGAGGGAGACAGATAGTGGGAGGGAGAGAGAGAGAGACAGATAGAGGGAGGGAGAGAGAGAGAGACAGACAGAGGGAGGGAGAGGGAGAGACAGAGAGAGAGACAGAGGGAGAGAGGAAGACAGAGACTCACAAGGAGAGAGAGACACAGAGAGAGAGGGAGACAGATAGAGGGAGGGAGAGAGAGAGAGACAGATAGAGGGAGGGAGAGAGAGACAGACAGACAGAGGGAGGGATAGAGAGAGACAGACAGAGGGAAAGCGAGAGACAGGCAGAGTGAAAGAGGCAGATAGAGACTCACAGGGAGAGACAGACACAGAGAGAGAGAAAGAGAGAGACAGACAGAGGGAGGGAGAGAGAGAGAGAGAGACAGACAGAGGGAGGGAGAGAGAGAGGGAGAGAGACAGAGAGAGTGAGAGAAAGTGGGAAAGAGAGAGACAGAGGGAGGCACAGAGGGAGAGGGAGAGAAAGAGGGAGAGGAAGAGGGAGAGGCAGTGGGAGAGAGATAGGGAGAGACAGAAGGAGAGAGACAGACAGAGGGAGGGAGAGAGAGAGAGACAGACAGAGGGAGGGAAGGAGAGAGACACAGACAGAGGGAGAGAGAGAGACAGACAGAGGGAGAGAGAGAGACAGACAGAGGGAGAGAGAGAGACAGACAGAGGGAGAGGGAGCGACAGAGGGAGAGGGAGACACAGGGAGAGAGAGACAGAGGGAGAGTGGAAGATAGAGACTCACAGGGAAAGACAGACACAGAGAGAGAGAGAGAGAGACAGACAGAGGGACGGAGAGAGAGAGACAGACAGAGGGAGGGAGGGAGAGAGAGACACAGAAAGAAGGATGGAGAGAGAGAGAGACACAGAGGGAGGGGGAGAGGGAGAGACAGAGGGAGAGAGACAGAGGGAGAGGGAGAGACAGAGGCAGAGAGATAGAGGGTGAGGGAGAGACCAATAGAGCGAGAGCTAGAGGGAGAGAGAGAGAGAGGGAGAGGGAGAGAAGAGAGAGAGAGAGGGAGAGAAGAGAGAGAGAGAGGGAGAGGGAGAGAAGAGAGAGAGAGAGGGAGAGAAGAGAGAGAGAGAGGGAGAGAAGAGAGAGAGAGAGAGAGAGGGAGAGGGAGAGACAGAGGGAGAGGGAGAGACAGAGGGAGAGGGAGAGACAGAGGGAGAGGTAGAGACAGAAGGAGAGGTAGAGACA
>NC_054480.1:88690620-88760620 GCF_017639515.1 Carcharodon carcharias | reverse complement strand
AGAAGGAGAGGGAGAGAGCGAGAGAGAGAGACACACACAGAGGGAGAGAGAGAGAGACAAAGGGAGAGAGAGAGACAAAGGGAGAGGGAGAGACAGAGGGAGAGGGAGAGATAGAAGGAGAGACAGAGGGTGAGAGAGAGAGAGACAGAGGGAGAGAGAGAGAGACAGAGGGAGAGAGAGAGAGACAGAAGGAGAGAGAGGAACAGAGACGGTGAGAGGGAGAGAGAGACAGAGGGCGACGGAGGGACATGGAGAGACAGAGGGAGAGGGAGAGATAGAAGGAAAGCGAGACAGAGAAAGAGAGACAGAAGGAGAGAGGAAGATAGAGACTCACAGGGAGAGACAGACACACAGAGAGGGAGAGACAGAGAGAGAGGGAGAGAGAAACTGAGGGAACGAGAGACAGAGGGATGAAGAGACAGAGGGAGAGAGAGACAGAGGGAAAGAGGAAGACAGAGACTCACAGGGAGAGACAGACACAGAGAGAGAGATAGAGAGAGACAAACAGAGGGAGGATGAGAAAGAGACACACGGAGGGAGAGAGAGAGACAGAGGGAGAGGGAGAGGGAGAGACAGAGGGAGAGGGAGAGGGAGAAACAGAGGGAGAGGGAGAGACAGAGGGAGAGGGAGAGGGAGAGATAGAAGGAGAGGGAGAGGGAGAGATAGAAGGAGAGGGAGAGAGAGAGAGAGAGACAGAGGGAGAGAGAGATGAGAGGGAGAGATAGAAGGAGAGTGAGAGAGAGAGAGAGAGACAGAGGGAGAGAGAGGAACAGAGACGGTGAGAGGGAGAGAGAGACAGAGGGTGACAGAGGGACAGGGAGAGACAGAGGGACAGGGAGAGATAGAAGGAGAGCGACAGAGAGAGAGAGACAGAGGGAGAAAGAGCAACAGAGTGAGAGAGAGGAAGAGAGATGGAGAGAGGGAGTCAGAGGGAGAGACAGAGGGAGAGGGAGAGATAGAAGGAGAGGGAGAGAGAGTGATAGAGACAGAGGGAGAGAGAGAGAGACAGAGGGAGAGAGAGAGAGAGAGACAGAGGGAGAGAGAGAGAGAGAGACAGAGGGAGAGAGAGAGAGAGAGACAGAGGGAGAGAAAGAGACAGAGGGAGAGAGAGGAAGAGAGACGGTGAGAGGGAGAGAGAGACAGAGGGTGACAGAGGGAGAGACAGAGTGAGAGGGAGAGATAGAAGGAGAGCGAGAGAGAGAGAGAGAGAGAGAGACAGAGGTCGAGAGACAGAGGGAGATAGACAGAGGGGAAGAGAGAGAGAGAAACAGAGGGAGAGGGAGAGAGAGACAGAGGGAGCGAGAGACAGAGGGAGAGAGAGACAGAGACAGAGGGAGAGGGAGAGGGCGAGGGAGAGAGGGACAGAGTGAGAGGCAGAGGGAGAGAGAGACAGAGGGAGAGGGTGAGAGAGAGGGAGGGGGAGACACAGGGAGTGGGAGGGAGAAGCAGAGGGAGAGAGAGAGAGACAGAGGGAGAGAGAGAGAGACAGAGGGAGAGGGATAGAGAGACAGAGGGAGAGGGAGAGGGAGAGAGAGACAGAGGGAGAGGGAGAGAGAGAGAGAGACAGAGGGAGAGGGAGAGAGAGGGAGAGAGAGACAGAGGGAGAGGGAAAGAGAGACAGAGGGAGAGGGTAAGAGAGACAGAGGGAGAGGGAAAGAGTGACAGAGGGAGAGGGAAAGAGAGACAGAGGGAGAGTGGAAGAGCGTGACTCACAGGGAGGGACAGACACAGAGAGAAAGAGAGAGAAGGTGGGAGGGAGAGAGAGTGACAGACAGAGGGAGGGAGCGAGAGAGATAGGCAGACAGAGGGAGAGAGAGAGACAGAGGGAGAGAAAGAGACAGAGGGAGACAGAGGAAGAGAGACGGTGAGAGGGAGAGAGAGACAGAGGGTGACAGAGGGAGAGACAGATAAGAGGGAGAGATAGAAGGAGAGTGAGAGAGAGAGAGAGACAGGGAGAAAGAGAGACAGAGGGAGAGAGAGGAACAGAGACGGTGAGAGGGAGAGAGAGACAGAGGGTTACAGAGGGACAGGGAGAGACAGAGGGAGAGATAGAGACAGATGGAGAGGGAGAGATAGAAGGAGAGCAACAGAGTGAGAGAGAGGAAGAGAGATGGAGAGAGGGAGGCAGATGGAGAGACAGAGGGAGAGGGAGAGACAGAGGGAGAGGGAGAGATAGAAGGAGAGGGAGAGAGAGTGATAGAGACAGAGGGAGAGAGAGAGACAGAGGGAGAGAGAGAGACAGAGGGAGAGAAAGAGACAGAGGGAGAGAGAGGAAGAGAGACGGTGAGAGGGAGAGAGAGACAGAGGGTGACAGAGGGAGAGACAGAGTGAGAGGGAGAGATAGAAGGAGAGCGAGAGAGAGAGAGAGAGAGAGAGAGAGAGAGAGACAGAGGTCGAGAGACAGAGGGAGATAGACAGAGGGGGAGAGAGAGAGAGAGACAGAGGGAGAGGGAGAGAGAGACAGAGGGAGCGAGAGACAGAGGGAGAGAGAGACAGAGACAGAGGGAGAGGGCGAGGGAGAGAGGGACAGAGTGAGAGGCAGAGGGAGAGAGAGACAGAGGGAGAGGGTGAGAGAGAGGGAGGGGGAGACACAGGGAGTGGGAGGGAGAAGCAGAGGGAGAGAGAGAGAGACAGAGGGAGAGGGATAGAGAGACAGAGGGAGAGGGAGAGGGAGAGAGAGACAGGGAGAGGGAGAGAGAGAGAGAGACAGAGGGAGAGGGAGAGAGAGGGAGAGAGAGACAGAGGGAGAGGGAAAGAGAGACAGAGGGAGAGGGTAAGAGAGACAGAGGGAGAGGGAAAGAGTGACAGAGGGAGAGGGAAAGAGAGACAGAGGGAGCGAGAGACAGAGGGAGATGGAGAGGGAGTGCGACAGCGGGAGAGGGAGAGGGAGAGATAGCCGGAGAGACAGAGGGAGGGGGAGAGACAGAGAGAGAGGGAGAGGGAGAACGAGAGTGAGATAGAGCGAGACAGAGGGAGAGAGAGAAACAGAGGGAGAGGGAGAGGGAGAGAGAGACAGAGGGAGAGGGAGAAAGAGAGAGAGACAGAGGGAGAGGGAGAGAGAAGGAGAGAGAGACAGAGGGAGAGGGAAAGAGAGACAGAGGGAGAGGGAAAGAGAGACAGAGGGAGAGGGAAAGAGTGACAGAGGGAGAGGGAAAGGGAGACAGAGGGAGAGAGAGACAGAGGGAGATGGAGAGGGAGAGATAGCGGGAGAGACAGAGGGAGGGGGAGAGACAGAGACAGAGGGAGAGGGAGAACGAGAGTGAGATAGAGCGAGAGGGAGAGGGAGAGGGAGAGAGAGAAACAGAGGGAGAGGGAGAGGGAGAGGGAGAGAGAGAGAGGGAGAGACAGAGAGAGAGGGAGAGGTAGACAGAGAGACAGAGGGAGAGAGAGACACAGGCAGAGAGAGTGGGAGAGACAGAGGGAGAGGGAGAGATAGAGTGAGAGGGAGTGTCAGAGGAAGAGAGAGAGAGGGAGAGACAAAAGGAAAGGAAGGGACAGAGGGAGAGAGAGGATGAGAAATGGAAATTGGGAAAGAGAGAGAGAGGAAGAGGGAGAGA
Source organism: Carcharodon carcharias (assembly GCF_017639515.1). NCBI lineage: Eukaryota > Metazoa > Chordata > Chondrichthyes > Lamniformes > Lamnidae > Carcharodon > Carcharodon carcharias. The sequence goes on along the minus strand of NC_054480.1, from coordinate 88,757,063 downwards.
CAGAGGGAGAGGGAGAGACAGAGGGAGAGGGAGAGAGAGACAGAGGGAGAGGGTGAGAGAGAGGGAGGGGGAGACAGAGGGAGTGGGAGGGAGAGGCAGAGGGAGAGAGTGAGAGACAGAGGGAGAGGGAGAGAGAGACAGAGGGAGAGAGAGACAGAGGGAGAGAGATACAGAGGGAGAGAGAGGCAGAGGGAGAGAGAGAGAGAGGCAGAGGGAGAGAGAGGGAGAGAGGCAGAGGGAGAGGGAGAGAGAGACAGAGGGAGAGGGAGGGAGTGGCAAAGGGAGATGGAGAGAGAGGCAGATAGAGATGCAGAGTGAGGCAGAGGAAAAGGGAGAGAGAGAGAGAGACAGAGGGAGAGAGAGACAGAGGTAGAGGGAAAGAGAGACAGAGGGAGAGGGAAAGAGAGACAGAGGGAGAGGGAAAGAGAGGGACAGAGGGAGAGGGAAAGAGTGACAGAGGGAGAGGGAAAGAGAGACAGAGGGAGAGGGTGAGAGAGAGAGAGGGGGAGGGGTAGAAAGAGGGATTGGGAGAGAGGCAGAGGGAGAGGGAGGGAGAGGCAGAGGGAGATGGACAGAGAGACAGATGGAGAGTGAGGCAGAGGGAGAGGGAGAGAGAGAGAGGGAGAGACAGAGAGAGAGGGAGAGACAGAGAGAGAGAGGGAGAGGGAGACAGAGAGACAGAGGGAGAGAGAGAGACACAGGGAGTGAGAGTGGGAGAGACAGAGTGAGAGGGAGAGATAGAGTGAGAGGGAGTGTCAGAGGAAGAGAGAGAGAGGGAGAGACAGAAGGAAAGGAAGGGACAGAGGGAGAGAGAGGATGAGAGATAGAGATTGGGAAAGAGAGAGAGAGGAAGAGGGAGAGACAGAGGGAAAGGGAGAGACAGAGGGAGAGGGAGACAGAGGGAGAGTCAGAGGGAGGGAGAGTCAGAGGGAGGGAAAGAGTGATAGAGAGACAGAGGTAGAGAGACAGGTAGAGAGAGACGGAGGGAGAGAGAGACGGAGGGAGAGAGAGACGGAGGGAGAGAGAGACGGAGGGAGAGAGAGACGGAGGGAGAGAGAGACGGAGGGAGAGAGAGACGGAGGGAGAGAGAGACGGAGGGAGAGAGAGACGGAGGGAGAGAGAGACGGAGGGAGAGAGAGACGGAGGGAGAGAGAGACGGAGGGAGAGAGAGACGGAGGGAGAGAGAGACGGAGGGAGAGAGAGACAGAGGGAGAGAGAGACAGAGGGAGAGAGGGAGAGAGGGAGAGTGAGAGAGGGAGAGGGAGATGGAGAGTGAGGCAGAGGGAGAGTGAGGCAGAGGGAGAGACAGAGGGAGAGGGAGAAAGAGACAGGGATAGAGACTGAGGGAGAGAGAGACAGAGGGAGAGACAAAGACAGAGACTCACAGGAAGAGACAGACACAGAGAGAGAGAGAGACAGAGTGAGGGAGAGGGGGAGAGAGACAGCGTGAGGGAGAGGGAGAGAGAGACAGAGGGAGAGAGAGGGAGAGAGAGGCAGAGGTAGAGGGAGAGAGAGACAGAGGGAGAGGGAGGGAGAGGCAAAGGGAGATGGAGAGAGAGGCAGATGGAGATGCAGAGTAAGGCAGAGGGAGAGGGAGAGAGGGAGAGAGACAGAGGGAGAAAGAGACAGAGGGAGAGGGAAAGAAAGACAGAGGGAGAGGGAAAGAGAGACAGAGGGAGAGGGAAAGAGAGACAGAGGGAGAGGGAAAGAGAGACAGAGGGAGAGGGAAAGAGTGACAAGGGAGAGGGAAAGAGTGACAGAGGGAGAGAGAGACAGAGGGAGAGGGAGAAAGACTGAGGGAGAGGGAGAGACAGAGGGAGAGACAGAGGGAGGGGGCGAGACAGAGAGAGAGGCAGAGGGAGAGCGAGTGTGAGGGAGAGCGAGAGTGAGATAGAGCGAGACAGAGGGAGAGAGAGAAACAGAGGGAGTGGGAGAGGAAGAGAGAGACAGAGGGAGAGAGAGAGAGGGAGAGACAGAGAGAGAGGGAGATTTAGACAGAGGGAGAGAGAGACACGGAGAGAGGGTGGGAGAGACAGAGGGAGAGGGAGAGATAGAGTGAGAGGGAGTGTCAGAGGAAGAGAGAGAGAGGGCGAGACAGAAGGAAAGGAAGGGACAGAGGGAGAGAGAGGATGAGAGATGGAGATTGGGAAAGAGAGAGAGAGGAAGAGGGAGAGACAGAGGGAGAGGGAAAGACAGAGGGAGAGGGAAAGACAGAGGGAGAGGGAAAGACAGAGGGAGAGGGAAAGACAGAGGGAGAGGGAAAGACAGAGGGAGAGGGAGAGACAGAGGGAGAGGGAGAGGGAGGGGGAGAGAGAGAGAGCGGTGAGAGAGAGAGAAACAGAGGGAGAGGGAGAGACAGAGGGAGAGATTGAGAGAGATAAGCAGAGCGAGAGGGAGAGTCAGAGCAAGAAAGAGAGACAGAGGGAGAGTGAGAGAGAGAGAGACAGAGGGAGAGGCAATGACAGGGAGAGGGAGAGACAGAGGGATAGGGAGAGGGAGAGACAGAGGGATAGGGAGAGGGAAAGAGAGTGAGGGAGAGAGAGATAGAGTGAGAGAGAGAGAGCGAGAGCAAGAGACACGTGGAGAGAGTGGAGAGAGACGGAGAGAGGGAGAGGGAGAGAGAGCGAGAGGGAGGGAGAGAGAGAGAGGGCGAGAGAGAGAGACAGAGGGAGAGAGAGAAACAGAGTGAGAGGGAGAGAGAGGGAGAGAGATGAAGAGAGGGAGAGAGAGACAGAGCAAGATAGAGGGAGAGACAGAGGGAGAGGGAGAGAGAGATAGCGAGACAGAGGGAGAGAGAGCGACTGAGGGGGAGAGAGGTAGAGACGGGGAGACAGAGGGAGAGGAAGGGAGATAGACAGAGGTAGAGAGATGGAGACAGAGACAGAGGGAATGAGAGGAAGAGAGAGAAGGAGAGATAGAGAGAGACAGAGGGAGAGAGGAAGACAGAGACACACAGGGAGAGACAGACACAGAGAGAGAGAGAGAGAGAAACAGACAGAGGGAGGGAGAGAGAGAGAGAGACAGAGGGAGAGGGAGACACAGAGGGAGAGAGAGAGAGAATGAGAGACAGGGGGAGAGGGAGAGACAGAGAGCATGAGACAGAGAGAGAGAGGCAGAGGGAGAGACAGAGGGATAGGGAGAGAGAGAGACAGAGGGAGAGAGACAGAGGGAGAGGGAGAGAGACAGAGGGAGAGGGAGAGACAGGGGGAGAGGGAGAGACAGAGGGCGAGGGAGAGACAGAGGGAGAGGGAGAGACAGAGGGAGAGGAAGAGACAGAGAGAGAGGGAGAGAGAGACAGCAGGATCGAGAGACAGAGGGATCAAGAGACAGAGGGAGAGAGAGACAGAGGGAAAGAGGAAGACAGAGATTCACAGGGAGAGACAGACACAGAGAGAGAGAGACAGACAGACAGACAGAGGGAGGGAGAGAGAGAGAGACAAACAGAAGGAGGGAGAGGGAGAGATAGAAGGAGAGGGAGAGAGAGAGAGACACACACACACACAGAGGGAGAGAGAGAGACAAAGGGAGAGGGAGAGACAGAGGGAGAGGGAGAGATATAAGGAGAGAGAGAGAGAGAGACAGAGCGAGAGAGACAGAGGGAGAAAGAGAGAGACAGAAGGAGAGAGAGGAACAGAGACAGTGAGAGGGAGAGAGAGACAGAGGGCGACAAAGGGACATGGAGAGACAGAGGGAGAGGGAGAGATAGAAGGAAAGCGAGACAGAGAGAGAGAGACAGAGGGAGAGGGAGAGATAGAAGGAGAGGGAGAGAGAGTGGGGGAGACAGAGGGAGAGAGGAAGACAGAGACACACAGGGAGAGACAGACACACAGAGAGAGAGAGAGACAGACAGAGGGAGGTAGAGAGAGAGAGAGAGACAGAGGGAGAGGGAGACACAGAGGGAGAGAGATAGAGAATGAGAGACAGAGGGAGAGGGAGAGACAGAGAGCATGAGACAGAGAGAAAGAGGCAGAGGGAGAGACAGAGGGATAGGGAGAGAGAGCGACAGGGGAGAGAGACAGTGGGAGAGGGAGAGAGACAAAGGGAGAGGGAGAGACAGAGGGAGAGGGAGAGGCAGAGGGAGAGGGAGAGACAGAGAGAGAGGGAGAGAGAGACAGCAGGATCGAGAGAATGAGTGATCAAGAGACAGAGGGAGAGAGAGACAGAGGGCAAGAGGAAGACAGAGATTCACAGGGAGAGACAGACACAGAGAGAGAGAGAGAGACAGACAGGCAGAGGGAGGGAGAGAGAGATAGACAAACAGAGGGAGGGAGAGGGAGAGATAGATGGAGAGGGAGAGAGAGAGAGAGACACAGACACAGAGGGAGAGAGAGAGACAAAGGGAGAGGGAGAGACAGAGGGAGAGGGAGAGATATAAGGAGAGAGAGGGAGAGAGAGAGACAGAGGGAGGGAGAGAGAGAGACAGACAGAGGGAGAAAGAGGGAGAGGGAGTGACCAAGGGAGAGGGAGAGAAAGAGTCAGAGGGAGATAGAGAGAGAAAGCGAGGGAGAGAGAGGGAGTGAGACGGAGAGAGGTAGAGAGAGACTGAGGGTGTCAGAGGGAAAGGGAGAGACAGAGGGAGAGATAGAAGGAGAGAGAGAGACAGAGAGAGACAGAGGGAGAGAGAGTGACTGAGGGGGAGAGAGGTAGAGAGAGGGAGACAGAGGGAGAGACAGAGTGAGAGAAAGGGAGATAGACAGAAGGAGAGAGATGGAGACAGAGGCAGAAGGAGTGAGAGAAAGAGAGAGAGGGAGAGATAGAGAGAGAAAGAGGGAGAGAGGAAGACAGAGACACACAGGGAGAGACAGACACAGAGACAGAGAGAGAGAGAGACAGACAGAGGGAGGGAGAGACATAGACAGACACAGAGAGAGAGAGAGACAGAGGAAGAGGGAGATGTAGAGGGAGAGAGAGAGAGAATGAGAGACAGAGGGAGTGGGAGAGACAGAGTGCGTGAGACAGAGAGAGAGGCAGAGGGAGAGACAGGGGGATAGGGAGAGAGAGAGACTGAGGGAGAGAGACAGAGGGATAGGGAGAGACAGAGAGAGAGGGAGAGAGAGACAGCGGGATCGAGAGACAGAGTGATCAAGAGACAGAGGGAGAGAGAGACAGAGGGAAAGAAGAAGACAGAGATTCACAGTGAGAGACAGACACAGAGAGAGAGAGACAGACAGACAGACAGAGGGAGGGAGAGAGATAGAGAGAGACAAACAGAGGGAGGGAGAGGGAGAGATAGAAGGAGAGGGAGAGAGCGAGTGAGAGAGACACACACAGAGGGAGAGAGAGAGACAAAGGGAGAGGGAGAGACAGAGGGAGAGGGAGAGATAGAAGGAGAGACAGAGGGTGAGAGAGAGAGACAGAGGGTGAGAGAGAGAGACAGAGGGTGAGAGAGAGAGACAGAGGGAGAGAGAGAGAGACAGAGGGAGAGAGAGAGAGACAGAGGGAGAGAGAGAGAGACAGAAGGAGAGAGAGGAACAGAGACGGTGAGAGGGAGAGAGAGACAGAGGGCGACGGAGGGACATGGAGAGACAGAGGGAGAGGGAGAGATAGAACGAAAGCAAGACAGAGACAGAGAGAGACAGAGGGAGAGGGAGAGATATAAGGAGAGGGAAAGAGAGTGAGAGACAGACAGAAGGAGAGAGGAAGATAGAGACTCACAGGGAGCGACAGACACACAGAGAGGGAGAGACAGAGAGAGAGGGAGAGAGAAACTGAGGGAACGAGAGACAGAGGGATGAAGAGACAGAGGGAGAGAGAGACAGAGGGAAAGAGGAAGACAGAGACTCACAGGGAGAGACAGACACAGAGAGAGAGATAGAGAGAGACAAACAGAGGGAGGATGAGAAAGAGACACACAGAGGGAGAGGGAGAGACAGAGGGAGAGGGAGAGACAGAGGGAGAGGGAGAGACAGAGGGAGTGGGAGAGATAGAAGGAGAGGGAGAGGGAGAGATAGAAGGAGAGGGAGAGGGAGAGATAGAAGGACAGACAGAGGGAGAGAGAGAGAGACAGAGGGAGAGAGAGAGAGACAGAGGGAGAGAGAGAGAGACAGAGGGAGAGAGAGAGAGACAGAGGGAGAGAAAGAGACAGAGGGAGAGAGAGAGGAAGAGAGACGGTGAGAGGGAGAGAGAGACAGAGGGTGACAGAGGGAGAGAGAGATGAGAGGGAGAGATAGAAGGAGAGTGAGAGAGAGAGAGAGAAAGAGGGAGATAGAGGAACAGAGACGGTGAGAGGGAGAGAGAGACAGAGGGTGACAGAGGGACAGGGAGAGACAGAGGGAGAGGGAGAGACAGAGGGAGAGGGAGAGATAGGAGAGCGACAGAGAGAGAGAGACAGAGGGAGAAAGAGCGACAGAGTGAGACAGAGGAAGAGAGATGGAGAGAGGGAGGCAGGGGGAGAGACAGAGGGAGAGATAGATGGAGCGGGAGAGAGAGTGATAGAGACAGAGGGAGAGAGAGAGAGAGAGAGAGAGACAGAGGGAGAGAAAGAGACAGAGAGAGAGAGAGGAAGAGAGACGGTGAGAGGGAGAGAGAGACAGAGGGTGACAGAGGGAGAGACAGAGTGAGAGGGAGAGATAGAAGGAGAGCGAGAGAGAGAGAGAGAGACCGCGGTCGAGAGACAGAGGGAGATAGACAGAGGGAGAGAGAGAGACAGAGGGAGAGAGGGAGAGATAGCCAGAGGGAGAGAGAGACAGAGACAGATGGAGAGGGAGAGGGCGAGTGAGAGAGGGACAGAGTGAGAGGCAGAGGGAGAGAGAGACAGAGGGAGAGGGTGAGAGAGAGGGAGGGGGAGACAGAGGGAGTGGGAGGGAGAGGCAGAGGGGGAGAGAGAGAGACAGAGGGAGTGAAAGAGACAGAGAGAGAGAGAGGAAGAGAGACGGTGAGAGGGAGAGAGAGACAGAGGGTGACAGAGGGAGAGACAGAGTGAGAGGGAGAGATAGAAGGAGAGCGAGAGAGAGAGAGAGAGACCGCGGTCGAGAGACAGAGGGAGATAGACAGAGGGAGAGAGAGAGACAGAGGGAGAGAGGGAGAGAGAGACAGAGGGAGCGAGAGACAGAGGGAGAGAGAGAGACAGAGACAGAGGGAGAGGGAGAGGGCGAGGGAGAGAGGGACAGAGTGAGAGGCAGAGGGAGAGAGAGGCAGAGGGAGAGGGTGAGAGAGAGGGAGGGTGAGAGAGAGGGAGGGGGAGACAGAGGGAGTGGGAGAGAGAGAGACAGAGGGAGAGAGAGAGACAGAGGGAGAGGGAGAGAGAGACAGAGGGAGAGAGAGACAGAGGGAGAGAGAGACAGAGGGAGAGGGAGAGAGAGACAGAGGGAGAGGGAGAGAGAGACAGAGGGAGAGAGAGAGAGAGAGAGAGACAGAGAGAAAGGGAGAGGGAGACAGAGAGAGAGAGGGAGAGAGAGAGACACAGGGAGAAAGAGTGGGAGAGACAGAGGGAGAGGGAGAGATAGAGTGAGAGGGAGTGTCAGAGGAAGAGAGAGAGAGGTAGAGACAGAAGGAAAGGAAGGGACAGAGGGAGAGAGAGGATGAGAGATGGAAATTGGGAAAGAGAGAGAGAGGTAGAGGGAGAGGGAGAGACAGAGGGAGAGGGAGAGACAGAGGGAGAGGGAGAGATAGAGGGAGAGGGAGAGGGTGAGAGAGAGGGAGGGGGAGACAGAGGGAGTGGGAGGGAGAGGCAGAGGGAGAGAGAGAGAGAGACAGAGGGAGAGAGAGGGAGAGCCAGAGGGAGAGCCAGAGGGAGAGGGACGGAGAGAGACAGAGGGAGACGGACAGAGGGAGAGCGACAGAGGTAGAGGGATAGAGAGACAGAGGGAGCGGGAGAGAGAGACAGAGGGTTAGAGAGACTGAGGGAGCTAGAGACAGAGGGAGAGAGGAAGAAAGAAAGTCACAGGGAGAGACAGACACACAGAGAGAGAGACAAACAGAAGGAGGGAGGGAGAGAGAGAGACAGACAGTGGGAGTGACAGAGAGAGGCAGTGGGAAAGGGAGACAGAGGGAGAGGGAGACAGAGCGAGAGGGAGACAGAGAGAGTGTCAGAGGGAAGGAAAGTCAGAGGGAGGGAGAGTCAGAGGGAGAGAGAGTCAGAGGGAGGGAGAGAGTGATAGAGAGATAGAGGGAGAGAGAGATAGAGGGATAGAGAGACAGGGAGATACTGAGGGACAGAGAGAGACAGAGGGAGAGAGAGAGAGAGGGAGAGGGAGATGGAGAGTGAGGCAGAGGGAGAGGGAGATGGAGAGTGAGGCAGAGGGAGAGGCAGAGGGAGAGGGAGAGGGAGAGGGAGAGGGAGAGGGAGAGAGAGAGGCAGAGGGAGAGGGAGAGAGAGAGGCAGAGGGAGAGAGAGAGAGAGACAGAGGGAGAGGGAGAAAGAGACAGAGGGAGAAAGAGACAGAGGGAGAAAGAGACAGAGGGAGAAAGAGACAGAGGGAGAAAGAGACAGAGGGAGAAAGAGACAGAGGGAGAAAGAGACAGAGGGAGAGAGAGACAGAGGGAGAGAGAGACAGAGGGAGAGAGAGACAGAGGGAGAGAGAGACAGAGGGAGAGAGAGACAGAGGGAGAGAGAGACAGAGGGAGAGAGAGACTGAGGGACTGAGAGACTGAGGGACTGAGAGACAGAGGGAGAGACGAAGACAGAGACTCACAGGAAGAGACAGACACAGAGAGAGAGACAGAGTGAGGGAGAGAGAGAGATAGAGACAGGCAGAGAGAGGGAGAGGGAAAGAGAGAGGGAGAAAAAGGGAGAGAGAGAGAGATAGAGAGAGACAGAGGGAGAGGGAGAGTCAGAGGAAGAGGGACAGAGGGAGAGGGAGAGCGATAGACAGAGAAGGAGAGGGATAGGGAGACAGAAGGGGAGAGAGACAGAGGTAGAGAAGAAGACAGACACAGGGAGAGACATACACAGAGAGAGGGAGAGTGAGAGAGACAGTCAGACAGACAGAGGGAGGGAAAGGGACAGAGGGAGAGAGAAAGAGAGAGACAGAGGGAGAGTGGAAGAGAGTGACTCACAGGGAGGGACAGACACAGAGAGAAAGAGAGAGAAGGTGGGAGGGAGAGAGAGTGACAGACAGAGGGAGGGAGCGAGAGAGATAGGAAGACAGGGAGAGAGAGAGACAGAGGGAGAGAGAGAGAGAGACAGAGGGAGAGAAAAAGACAGAGGGAGAGAGAGGAAGAGAGACGGTGAGAGGGAGAGAGAGACAGAGGGTGACAGAGGGAGAGACAGATGAGAGGGAGAGATAGAAGGAGAGTGAGAGAGAGAGAGAGACAGAGGGAGAAAGAGAGACAGAGGGAGAGAGAGGAACGGAGACGGTGAGAGGGAGAGAGAGACAGAGGGTGACAGAGGGACAGGGAGAGGGAGAGGGAGAGAAAGAGGGAGAGGGAGAGAGGGACAGAGGTAGAGGGAGAGAGAGGCAGAGGGAGAGAGAGAGAGGCAGAGGGAGAGAGAGGCAGAGGGAGAGGGAGAGAGAGACAGAGGGAGAGGGAGAGAGAGGGAAAGAGAGACAGAGGGAGAGGGAAAGAGAGACAGAGGGAGAGGGAAAGAGAGACAGAGGGAGAGGGAAAGAGAGACAGAGGGAGGGGGAGGGACAGAGGGAGAGGGAGAGCGAGTGTGAGGGAGAACGAGAGTGAGATAGAGCGAGACAGAGGGAGAGAGAGAAACAGAGGGAGTGGGAGAGGGAGAGTGAGACAGAGGGAGAGAGAGAGAGGGAGAGACAGAGAGAGATGGAGAGGGAGACAGAGAGACAGAGGGAGAGAGAGAGACACAGGGAGAGAGAGTGGGAGAGACAGAGGGAGAGGGAGAGATAGAGTGAGAGGGAGTGTCAGAGGAAGAGAGAGAGAGGGAGAGACAGAAGGAAAGGAAGGGACAGAGGGAGAGAGAGGATGAGAGATGGAAATTGGGAAAGAGAGAGAGAGGAAGAGGGAGAGACAGAGGGAGAGTGAGAGACAGAGGGAGAGTGAGAGACAGAGGGAGAGGGAGAGTGAGAGACAGAGGGAGAGGGAGAGCGAGACAGAGGGAGAGGGAGAGCGAGACAGAGGGAGAGGGAGAGAGAGACAGAGGGAGAGGTAGAGAGAGACAGAGGGAGAGGGAGAGAGAGACAGAGGGAGAGGGAGAGGGAGAGAGAGACAGAGGGAGAGGGAGACAGAGGGAGAGGGAGAGAGAGGCACAGGGAGAGAGGGAGAGGCAGAGGAAGAGAGAGGGAGAGAGAGGCAGAGGGAGAGGGAGAGAGAAACAGAGGGAGAGGGAGGGAGAGGCAGAGGGAGATGGAGAGAGAGACAGAGGGAGAGTGAGGCAGAGGGAGAGGAAGAGAGAAAGTGGCAGAGGGAGAGGGTTAGGGAGAGAGACTGAGGGAGAGGGAGAGATAGAGGGAGAGACAGAGGGAGGGGGAGAGACAGAGAGAGAGGGAGAGGGAGAGCGAGTGTGAGGGAGAGCGAGAGTGAGATAGAGCGAGACAGAGGGAGAGAGAGAAACAGAGGGAGTGGGAGAGGGAGAGAGAGACAGAGGGAAAGAGAGAGGGAGAGAGAGAGGGAGAGGGAGACAGAGAGAGATAGAGGGAGAGAGAGACACACGGAGAGAGAGTGGGAGAGACAGAGGGAGAGGGAGAGATAGAGTGAGAGGGAGTGTCAGAGGAAGAGAGAGAGAGGGAGAGACAGAAGGAAAGGAAGGGACAGAGGGAGAGAGAGGATGAGAGATAGAGATTGGGAAAGAGAGAGAGAGGAAGAGGGAGAGACAGAGGGAGAGGGAGAGACAGAGGGAGAGGGAGAGACAGAAGGAGAGGGAGAGAGAGAGGGAGGGGGAGAGAGAGAGAGCAGTGAGAGAGAGAGAAACAGAGGGAGAGGGAGAGACAGAGGGAGAGATTGAGAGAGAGAAGCAGAGGGAGAGGGAGAGACAGAGCAAGAAGGAGAGACAGAGGGAGAGTGAGAGAGAGAGAGACAGAGGGAGAGGCAATGACAGGGAGAGGGAGAGACAGAGGGATTGTTAGAGGAAAGAGAGAGTGAGGGAGAGAGAGATAGAGTGAGAGAGAGAGCGAGAGCAAGAGACACGCAGAGAGAGTTGGAGAGAGACGGAGAGAGGGAGAGGTAGAGGGAGAGAGAGCGAGAGGGAGGGAGAGGGAGAGAGAGAGAGGGCGAGAGAGAGAGACAGAGGGACAGAGAGAAACAGAGTGAGAGGGAGAGAGATGAAGAGAGGGAGAGAGAGACAGAGCAAGACAGAGGGAGAGACAGAGGGAGAGGGAGAGAGAGAGAGGGAGACAGAGGGAGAGAGCGAGTGGGAGAGACAGAGAGATAGGGAGTGAAAGAGGGAGAGGGAGAGACAGGGTGAGGGAGAAAGAGACAGAGGGAGAGAGTGAGAGAGGGAAGCAGAGGGAGAGAGAGAGCGACAGAGCAAGAAAGAGAGACAGAGGGAGAAGCAGAGGGAGAGTGAGAGAGAGAGAGACAGAGGGAGAGAGGGAGAGACAGAGGGAGAGGCAGAGAGAGTGAGGGAGAGAGAGATAGAGTGAGAGAGAGAGAAAGAGAGATGCGGAGAGAGATGGAGAGAGATGCAGATAGGTAGAGGGAGAGGGATAGGGAGAGGGAGAGGGAGAGAGAGCGAGAGAGTGAAAGAGAGGGAGAGAGACAGGGATAGAGAGAGAGACAGAGGGAGAGAGAGAAATAGAGTGAGAGGGAGAGACAGAGGGAGAGTGAGGGAGAACCAGAGGGAGAGGGAGAGACAGAGGGAGAGGGACGGAGAGAGACTGAGGGAGACGGACAGAGGGAGAGCGACAGAGGGAGAGGGATAGAGAGACAGAGGGAGAGGGATAGAGAGACTGAGGGAGCTAGAGACAGAGGGAGAGAGGAAGAAAGAAACTCACAGGGAGAGACAGACACACAGAGAGAGAGACAGACAGAAGGAGGGAGGGAGAGAGAGAGACAGACAGAGGGAGTGAGAGAGAGAGGCAGAGGGAAAGGGAGACAGAGGGAGAGGGAGACAGAGGGAGAGTCAGAGGGAGGGAGAGTCAGAGGGAGGGAGAATCAGGGGGGGAGAGTCAGAGGGAGGGAGAGAGTGATAGTGAGACAGAGGTAGAGAGACAGAGGGAGAGAGAGACAGAGGGAGAGAGAGACAGAGGGAGAGAGAGACAGAGGGAGAGAGAGACAGAGGGAGAGAGAGACAGGGAGAGACTGAGGGACAGGGAGAGACTGAGGGACAGAGAGAGACTGAGGGACAGAGAGAGACTGAGGGACAGAGAGAGACTGAGGGACAGAGAGAGACTGAGGGACAGAGAGAGACAGAGGGAGAGAGTGAGAGAGAGAGTGGGAGATGGAGAGTGAGGCAGAGGCAGAGGGAGAGGGAGAGGGAGAGAGAGAGAGGCAGAGGGAGAGAGAGAGAGAGAGACCAATGGAGAGGGAGAAAGAGACAGAGGGAGAGAGAGACTGAGGGAGAGAGAGACAGAGGGAGAGACGAAGACAGAGACTCACAGGAAGAGACAGACACAGAGACAGAGTGAGGGAGAGAGAGATAGAGACAGGCAGAGAGAGGGAGAGGGGGAGAGAAAAAGGGAGAGAGAGAGAGATAGAGAGAGACAGAGGGAGAGGGAGAGACAGAGGAAGAGGGACAGAGGGAGAGGGACAGAGAGAGAGAGGGGGAGAGCGATAGAGAGAGAAGGAGAGGGATAGGGAGACAGAAGGGGAGAGAGACAGAGGTAGAGAAGAAGACAGACACAGGGAGAGACATACACAGAGAGAGGGAGAGTGAGAGAGACAGTCAGACAGACAGAGGGAGGGAGAGAGACAGAGGGAGAGAGAAAGAGAGAGACAGAGGGAGAGTGGAAGAGCGTGACTCACAGGGAGGGACAGACACAGAGAGAAAGAGAGAGAAGGTGGGAGGGAGAGAGAGTGACAGACAGAGGGAGGGAGCGAGAGAGATAGGCAGACAGAGGGAGAGAGAGAGACAGAGGGAGAGAAAGAGACAGAGGGAGACAGAGGAAGAGAGACGGTGAGAGGGAGAGAGAGACAGAGGGTGACAGAGGGAGAGACAGATGAGAGGGAGAGATAGAAGGAGAGTGAGAGAGAGAGACAGGGAGAAAGAGAGACAGAGGGAGAGAGAGGAACAGAGACGGTGAGAGGGAGAGAGAGACAGAGGGTGACAGAGGGACAGGGAGAGACAGAGGGAGAGATAGAGACAGATGGAGAGGGAGAGATAGAAGGAGAGCGACAGAGAGAGAGAGACAGAGGGAGAAAGAGCAACAGAGTGAGAGAGAGGAAGAGAGATGGAGAGAGGGAGGCAGATGGAGAGACAGAGGGAGAGGGAGAGACAGAGGGAGAGGGAGAGATAGAAGGAGAGGGAGAGAGAGTGATAGAGACAGAGGGAGAGAGAGAGACAGAGGGAGAGAGAGAGAGAGACAGAGGGAGAGAAAGAGACAGAGGGAGAGAGAGGAAGAGAGACGGTGAGAGGGAGAGAGAGACAGAGGGTGACAGAGGGAGAGACAGAGTGAGAGGGAGAGATAGAAGGAGAGCAAGAGGTCGAGAGACAGAGGTCGAGAGACAGAGGTCGAGAGACAGAGGTCGAGAGACAGAGGGAGATAGACAGACAGAGGAAGAGAGGGAGAGAGAGAGAGAGGGAGCGAGAGTCAGAGGGAGAGAGAGACAGAGACAGAGGGAGAGGGAGAGAGTGAGGGAGAGAGGGACAGAGTGAGAGGCAGAGGGAGAGAGAGACAGAGGGAGAGGGTGAGAGAGAGGGAGGGGGAGACAGAGGGAGTGGGAGGGAGAGGCAGAGGGAGAGAGAGAGAGACAGTGTGAGAGGGAGAGAGAGACAGAGGGAGGGAGAGGGAGAGAGAGAGACAGAGGGAGAGAGAGGGAGAGGCAAAGGGAGTTGGAGAGAGAGGCAGATGGAGATGCAGAGTGAGGCAGAGGGAGAGGGAGAGAGAGAGAGAGACAGAGGGAGAGAGAGAGAGACAGAGGGAGAGGGATAGAGAGACAGAGGGAGAGGGATAGAGAGACAGAGGGAGAGGGAGAGAGAGACAGAGGGAGAGGGAAAGAGTGACAGAGGGAGAGGGAAAGAGTGACAGAGGGAGAGGGAAAGAGTGACAGAGGGAGAGGGAAAGAGTGACAGAGGGAGAGAGAGACAGAGGGAGAGGGTGAGAGAGAGAGAGAGAGGGAGGGGGAGACAGAGGGATTGGGAGAGAGGCAGAGGGAGAGGGAGGGAGAGGCAGAGGGAGATGGAGAGAGAGACAGATGGAGAGTGAGGCAGAGGGAGAGGGAGAGAGAGAGGCAGAGGGAGAGAGAGAGAGACAGACAGTGTGAGATGGAGAGGGAGACAGAGGGAGAGGGAGAGATAGACAGAGGGAGATGGAGAGGGAGTGCGACAGCAGGAGAGGGAGAGGGAGAGAGACTGAGGGAGAGGGAGAGAGACTGAGGGAGAGGGAGAGAGACTGAGGGAGAGGGAGAGACAGAGGGAGAGACAGAGGGAGGGGGAGAGACAGAGAGAGAGGGAGAGGGAGAGCGAGTGTGAGGGAGAGTGAGAGTGAGGTACAGCGAGACAGAGGGAGAGAGAGAAACAGAGGGAGTGGGAGAGGGAGAGAGAGACAGAGGGAGAGAGAGAGAGAGGGAGAGACAGAGAGAGGGAGAGGGAGACAGAGAGACAGAGGGAGAGAGAGGGACACAGGGAGAGAGAGTGGGAGAGACAGATGGAGAGGGAGAGATAGAGGGGGAGAGAGGATGAGAGATGGAGATTGGGAAAGAGAGACAGAGGGAGAGGGAGAGACAGAGGGAGAGGGAGAGAGAGCGGAGGGGGAGAGAGACAGAGCAGTGAGAGAGAGAGAAACAGAGGGATAGGGAGAGACAGAGCAAGAAAGAGAGACAGAGGGAGAGTGAGAGAGAGAGAGACAGAGGGAGAGGCAATGACAGGGAGAGGGAGAGACAGAGGGATAGGGAGAGGGAAAGAGTGAGTGAGGGAGAGAGAGATAGAGTGAGAGAGAGAGCGAGAGCAAGAGACACGCGGAGAGAGTTAGAGAGAGACGGAGAGAGGGAGAGGGAGAGAGAGCGAGAGGGAGGGAGAGGGAGAGAGAGAGAGGGCGAGAGAGAGAGACAGAGGGACAGAGAGAAACAGAGTGAGAGGGAGAGAGTGGGAGAGAGATGAAGAGAGGGAGAGAGAGACAGAGCAAGACAGAGGGAGAGGGAGAGAGAGAGAGAGACAGAGGGAGAGAGCGAGTGGGAGAGACAGAGAGATAGGGAGTGAAAGAGGGAGAGGGAGAGAGAGACAGAGGGAGAGAGTGAGAGAGGGAAGCAGAGGGAGAGAGAGAGAGACAGAGCAAGAAAGAGAGACAGAGGGAGAAGCAGAGGGAGAGTGTGAGAGAGAGAGACAGAGGAAGAGACAGAGGGAGAGGGAGAGGCAGAGACAGAGGGAGAGGGAGAGGGAAGGGGAGAGAGAGAGACAGCAGTGAGAGAGAGAGAAACAGAGGGAGAGGGAGAGACAGAGGGCGAGATTGAGAGAGAAAAGCAGAGGGAGAGGGATAGACAGAGCAAGAAAAAGAGAGAGAGGGAGAGTGAGAGAGAGAGAGAGACAGAGAGAGAGGCAATGACAGGGAGAGCGAGATACAGAGGGAGAGGGAGAGGAAAAGAGAGAGTGAGGGAGATAGTGAAGGCGAGAAAGAGAGATGCGGAGAGACATGGAGAGAGATGGAGAGAGGTAGAGGGAGAGGGAGAGGGAGAGGGAGAGAGAGCGAGAGAGTGAGAGAGAGGGAGAGAGACAGGGATAGAGAGAGAGACAGAGGGAGAGAGAGAAATAGAGTGAGAGGGAGAGACAGAGGGAGAGTGAGGGAGAGCCAGAGGGAGAGGGAGAGCCAGAAGGAGAGGGACGGAGAGAGACAGAGGGAGACGGACAGAGGGAGAGCGACAGAGGGAGAGGGATAGAGAGACAGAGGGAGAGGGAGAGAGAGACAAAGGGTTAGAGAGACTGAGGGAGCTAGAGACAGAGGGAGAGAGGAAGAAAGAAACTCATAGGGAGAGACAGACACACAGAGAGAGAGACAGACAGAAGGAGGGAGGGAGAGAGAGAGACAGAGGGAGTGAGAGAGAGAGGCAGAGGGAAAGGGAGACAGAGGGAGAGGGAGACAGAGGGAGAGTCAGAGGGAGGGAGAGTCAGAGGGAGGGAGAGTCAGGGGGGGAGAGTCAGAGGGAGGGAGAGAGTGATAGTGAGACAGAGGTAGAGAGACAGAGGGAGAGAGAGACAGAGGGAGAGAGAGACAGAGGGAGAGAGAGACAGAGGGAGAGAGAGACAGAGGGAGAGAGAGACAGAGGGAGAGAGAGACAGAGGGAGAGAGAGACAGGGAGAGACTGAGGGACAGGGAGAGACTGAGGGACAGGGAGAGACTGAGGGACAGAGAGAGACTGAGGGACAGAGAGAGACTGAGGGACAGAGAGAGACAGAGGGAGAGAGTGAGAGAGAGAGTGGGAGATGGAGAGTGAGGCAGAGGCAGAGGGAGAGGGAGAGGGAGAGAGAGAGAGGCAGAGGGATAGAGAGAGAGAGAGACCAATGGAGAGGGAGAAAGAGACAGAGGGAGAGAGAGACTGAGGGAGAGAGAGACAGAGGGAGAGACGAAGACAGAGACTCACAGGAAGAGACAGACACAGAGACAGAGTGAGGGAGAGAGAGATAGAGACAGGCAGAGAGAGGGAGAGAGAGAGAGGGAGAGAAAAAGGGAGAGAGAGAGATAGCGAGAGACAGAGGGAGAGGGAGAGACAGAGGAAGAGGGACAGAGGGAGAGGGACAGAGAGAGAGAGAGAGGGATAGCTATAGAGAGAGAAGGAGAGGGATAGGGAGACAGAAGGGGAGAGAGACAGAGGTAGAGAAGAAGACAGACACAGGGAGAGACATACACAGAGAGAGGGAGAGTGAGAGAGACAGTCAGACAGACCGAGGGAGGGAGACAGACAGAGGGAGAGAGAGAGTGAGCGTGGAAGAGCGTGACTCACAGGGAGGGACAGACACAGAGAGAAAGAGAGAGAAGGTGGGAGGGAGAGAGAGTGACAGACAGAGGGAGGGAGCGAGAGAGATAGGCAGGCAGAGGGAGAGAGTGAGACAGAGGGAAAGAGAGAGAGAGACAGAGGGAGAGAAAGAGACAGAGGGAGAGAGAGGAAGAGAGACGGTGAGAGGTAGAGAGAGACAGAGGGTGACAGAGGGAGAGACAGATGAGAGGGAGAGATAGAAGGAGAGTGAGAGAGAGAGAGAGACAGAGGGAGAAAGAGAGACAGAGGGAGAGAGAGGAACAGAGACGGTGAGAGGGAGAGAGAGACAGAGGGTGACAGAGGGACAGGGAGAGACAGATGGAGAGGGAGAGACAGATGGAGAGGGAGAGATAGAAGGAGAGCGACAGAGAGAGAGAGACAGAGGGAGAAAGAGCAACAGAGTGAGAGAGAGGAAGAGAGATGGAGAGAGGGAGGCAGAGGGAGAGACAGAGGGAGAGGGAGAGATAGAAGGAGAGGGAGAGAGAGTGATAGAGACAGAGGGAGAGAGAGACAGGGGGAGAGAGAGACAGGGGGAGAGAGAGAGAGAGAGAGAGAGAGGGAGAGAGGGAGAGAGGGAGAGAGAGAGAGAGACAGAGAGAGAGAGGGAGAGGGAGCGAGAGACAGAGGGAGCGAGAGACAGAGGGAGAGAGAGATTGAGACAGAGGGTGAGGGAGAGAGCGAGGGGGTGAGGGACAGAGTGAGAGGCAGAGGGAGAGAGAGACAGAGGGAGAGGGTGAGAGAGAGGGAGGGGGAGACAGAGGGAGTGGGAGGGAGAGGCAGAGGGAGAGAGAGAGAGACAGAGGGAGAGGGAAAGAGAGACAGAGGGAGGGAGAGGCAGAGGGAGAGGGAGAGAGAGACAGAGGGAGAGGGAGGGAGAGGCAAAGGGAGTTGGAGAGAGAGGCAGATGGAGATGCAGAGTGAGGCAGAGGGAGAGGGAGAGAGAGAGAGTGACAGAGGGAGAGAGAGACAGAGGGAGTGGGAAAGGGTGACAGAGGGAGAGGGAAAGGGTGACAGAGGGAGAGGGAAAGGGTGACAGAGGGAGAGGGAAAGGGTGACAGAGGGAGAGGGAAAGAGTGACAGAGGGAGAGGGAAAGAGTGACAGAGGGAGAGGGTGAGAGAGAGAGAGAGGGAGGGGGAGACAGAGGGATTGGGAGAGAGGCAGAGGGAGAGGGAGGGAGAGGCAGAGGGAGATGGAGAGAGAGACAGATGGAGAGTGAGGCAGAGGGAGAGGGTGAGAGAGAGAGGCAGAGGGGGAGAGAGAGAGAGAGGCAGACAGTGTGAGATGGAGAGGGAGACAGAGGGAGAGGGAGAGATAGACAGAGGGAGATGGAGAGGGAGTGCGACAGCAGGAGAGGGAGAGGGAGAGAGACTGAGGGAGAGGGAGAGACAGGGGGAGAGACAGAGGGAGGGGGAGAGACAGAGAGAGAGGGAGAGGGAGAGCGAGTGTGAGGGAGAGAGAGAGTGAGATAGAGCGAGACAGAGGGAGAGAGAGAAACAGAGGGAGTGGGAGAGGGAGAGAGAGACAGAGGGAGAGAGAGAGGGAGAGACAGAGAGAGAGGGAGAGGGAGACAGAGAGACAGAGGGAGAGAGAGGGACACAGGGAGAGAGAGTGGGAGAGACAGAGGGAGAGGGAGAGATAGAGGGGGAGAGAGGATGAGAGATGGAGATTGGGAAAGAGAGACAGAGGGAGAGGGAGAGACAGAGGGAGAGGGAGAGACAGAGGGAGAGGGATAGAGAGAGGGAGGGGGTGAGAGACAGAGCAGTGAGAGAGAGAGAATCAGAGGGAGAGGGAGAGACAGAGCAAGAAAGAGAGACAGAGGGAGAGTGAGAGAGAGAGAGACAGAGGGAGAGGCAATGACAGGGAGAGGGAGAGACAGAGGGATAGGGAGAGGGAAAGAGGGAGTGAGGGAGAGAGAGATAGAGTGAGAGAGAGAGCGAGAGCAAGAGTCACGCGGAGAGAGTTGGAGAGAGACGGAGAGAGGGAGAGGGAGAGAGAGCGAGAGGGAGGGAGAGAGATAGAGGGCGAGAGAGAGAGACAGAGGGACAGAGAGAAACAGAGTGAGAGGGAGAGAGGGAGAGAGAGGGAGAGAGAGACAGAGCAAGACAGAGGGAGAGACAGAGGGAGAGGGAGAGAGAGAGAGACAGACAGAGGGTGGGAGCGAGTGGGAGAGTCAGAGAGATAGGGAGTGAAAGAGGGAGAGGGAGAGACAGGGAGAGGGAGAGAGAGACAGAGGGAGAGAGTGAGAGAGGGAAGCAGAGGGAGAGAGAGAGAGACAGAGCAAGAAAGAGAGACTGAGGGAGAAGCAGAGGGAGAGTGAGAGAGAGAGAGACAGAGGGAGAGAGGGAGAGACAGAGGGAGAGGCAGAGACAGAGGGAGAGGGAGAGGGAAAGGGAGAGAGAGAGACAGCAGTGAGAGAGAGAGAAACAGAGGGAGAGGGAGAGACAGAGGGAGAGATTGAGAGAGAGAAGCAGAGGGAGAGACAGAGCAAGAAAGAGAGAGAGAGGGAGAGTGAGAGAGAGAGAGACAGAGAGAGAGGCAATGACAGGGAGAGGGAGATACAGAGGGATTGGGAGATGAAAAGAGAGAGTGAGGCAGAGAGAGATAGAGTGAGAGAGAGAAAGAGAGACGCAGAGAGAGATGGAGAGAGATGGAGAGAGGTAGAGGGAGAGGGATAGGGGGAGGGAGAGAGAGCGAGAGAGTGAGAGAGAGGGAGAGAGACAGGGATAGAGAGACAGAGGGAGAGAGAGAAATAGAGTGAGAGGGAGAGACAGAGGGAGAGTGAGAGAGAGAGAGACAGAGGGAGAGAGAGGGAGAGCCAGAGGGAGAGGGAGAGACACAGGGAGAGGGACGGAGAGAGACAGAGGGAGACGGACAGAGGGAGAGCGACAGAGGGAGAGGGATAGAGAGACAGAGGGAGAGGGAGAGAGAGACAGAGGGATAGAGAGACTGAGGGAGCTAGAGACAGAGGGAGAGAGGAAGAAAGAAACTCACAGGGAGAGACAGACACACAGAGAGAGAGACAGACAGAAGGAGGGAGGGAGAGAGAGAGACAGACAGAGGGAGTGACAGAGAGAGGTAGAGGGAAAGGGAGACAGAGGGAGAGAGGAAGACAGAGACTCACAGGGAGAGACAGACACAGAGAGAGGGAGAGTGAGAGAGACAGAGAGAAGGAGGGAGAGAGAGAGAGACCGACAGAGGGAAAGACAGAGAGAGGGAGGGGGAGACAGAGGGAGGTGGAGACAGAGGGAGGGAGAGACAGAGGGAGGGAGGGACAGAGAGAGGGAGAGAGAGACAGAGGTAGAGGGAAAGAGAGACAGAGGGAGAAGGAGAGAGAGACAGAGGGAGAGGGAATGAGTGACAAAGGGAGAGGGAAAGAGTGACAGCGGGAGAGGGAAAGAGTGACAGAGGGAGAGGCGGAGAGAGACAGAGGGAGAGGTTGAGAGAGCGAGAGAGGGAGGGCGAGACAGAGGGTGTGGGAGAGAGAGGCAGCGGGACAGGGAGGGAGAGGCAGTTGGAGATGGAGGGAGAGGCAGATGGAATGGAGAGTGAGGCAGAGGGAGAGGGGGAGCGAGAGAGGCAGAGGGAGATGGAGAGAGAGAGATACAGAGGCAGAAGGAGATAGAGAAAGAGGGAGAGGGAGAGAGAGGCAGAGATAGGGGAGGGAGAGGGAGAGAGAGACAGCGGGAGAGGGAGAGGGAGAGTGAGGCAGAGGGAGAGGGAGAGAGAGACAGCGGGAGAGGGAAAGAGAGACAGAGGGAGAAGGAGAGACAGAGGGAGAGGGACGGAGGGAGAGGGATAGAGGGAGAGGGATAGGGTGACAGAAGGAGAGAGAGACAGAGGGAGAGAGGAAGACGGAGACTCACAGGGAGAGACATACACAGAGGGAGGGAGAGTGAGAGAGACAGACAGAGGGAGGGAGAGAGGGAGAGAGACAGACAGAGGGAGAGAGAGAGACAGAGGGAGAGAGAAAGAGAGAGACAGAGGGAGAGAGCGAGAGGCAGAGGGAGAGTGGAAGAGAGTGACTCAGAGGGAGAGACAGACACAGAGAGAAAGAGAGAGAAGGTGGGAGGGAGAGAGAGAGACAGACAGAGGGAGAGAATGAGAGAGATAGGCAGACAGAGGGAGAGGGAGGGAGAGAGAGAGACAGAGGGAGAGAAAGAGTGAGAGGGAGAGACAGGGAGAGGGAGAGAGAGACAGAGGGAGAGAGTGAGAGAGAGAAGCAGAGGGAGAGAGAGAGAAAGAGCAAGAAAGAGAGACAGAGAGAGAAACAGAGGGAGAGAGAGAGAGGGAGAGACAGAGGGAGAGGGAGAGGGAAAGAGAGAGTGAGGGAGAGAGAGATAGAGAGAGTGAGAGAGTGAGAGAGAGAGAGAGCAGGAGAGACACGGAGAGAGATGTAGAGAGACGGAGAGAGGTAGAGGTAGAGGATGAGAGAGAGGGAGAGATAGCGAGAGGGAGAGTGAGATGGAGAGAGACAGGGCAAGAGAGAGAGTAGGAGGGAGAGATAGAAATAGAGTGAGAGGGAGAGATAGAGGGAGAGTGAGAGAGAGAGAGACAGAGGGAGAGAGAGAGAGGGAGAGACAGAGGGAGAGGGAGAGACAGATGGAGAGGGATGGAGAGAGACAGAGGGAGAGGGACAGAGGGAGAGTGGAAGACAGACACTCACAGGGAGAGAAACAGAGAGGGAGAGTGAGAGAGACAAACAGACAAAGGGAGGGAGAGAGGGAGAGAGACTGACAGAGGGAGAGAGACTGACAGAGGGAGAGAGACAGAGACAGAGGGAGAGAGAGAGAGACAAAGGGAGAGAAAGAGAGAGACAGAGGGAGAGCGTGAGACAGAGGAAGAGGGAGAGACAGCGGGAGAGAGAGCTAGAGAGACAGAGGGAGAGGGAGAGAGAGGCAGAGGGAGAGGGAGAGAGAGGCAGAGGGAGAGGGCGAGATTGACAGAATGAGAGGGAGAGAGAGGGAGAGGGAGACAGAGGGAGAGGGAGAGAGAGGCAGAGGGAGATGGAGAGTGAGGCAGAGCGAGAGGGTGAGAGAGAGAGGCAGAGGGAGAGGGAGAGAAAGACAGAGGGATAGAGAGACTGAGGGAGCAAGAGACAGAGGGAGAGAGGAAGAAAGAAACTCACAGGGAGAGACAGACACAGAGAGAGAGAGACAGACAGAAGGAGGGAGGGAGAGAGAGAGACAGACAGAGGGAGAGACAGAGAGAGGCAGAGGGAAAGGGAGACAGAGGGAGAGGGAGACAGAGCGAGAGGGAGACAGAGCGAGAGGGAGACAGAGCGAGAGGGAGACAGAGCGAGAGGGAGACAGAGCGAGAGGGAGACAGAGCGAGAGGGAGACAGAGGGAGGGATAGTCAGAGGGAGGGATAGTCAGAGGGAGGGATAGTCAGAGGGAGGGAGAGTCAGAGGGAGGGAGACAGAGGTAGAGAGACAGAGGGAGATAGAGACAGAGGGAGAAAGAGACAGAGGGAGAGAGAGACAGAGGGAGACACTGAGGGACAGAGAGAGACAGAGGGATAGCGGGAGAGAGAGAGAGAGGGAGAGGGAGATGGAGAGTGAGGGAGAGTGAGGCAGAGGGAGAGGGAGAGTGAAGCAGAGGGAGAGGGAGAGTGAGGCAGAGGGAGAGGGAGAGAGAGAGAGGCAGAGGGAGAGAGAGAGAGAGAAAGAGGGAGACGAGAGAGAGAGAGACAGAGGGTTAGAGAGACTGAGGGAGAGAGAGACAGAGGGAGAGATGAAGACAGAGACTCACAGGAAGAGACAGACAGAGAGAGAGAGAGAGAGAGAGAGAGAGACTGAGGGAGAGAGAGATAGAGACAGGCAGAGAGAGGGAGAGACAAAGGGAGAGAGACAGAGACAGAGACAGAGGGAGAGACAGAGGGAGAGGGACAGAGAGAGACAGAGGGAGAGGGATAGAGGGAGAGGGATAGGGAGACAGAATGAGAGAGAGACAGAGGGAGAGAGGAAGACGGAGACTCACAGGGAGAGACATACACAGAGGGAGGGAGAGTGAGAGAGACAGACAGAGGGAGGGAGAGAGGGAGAGAGACAGACAGAGGGAGAGAGAGAGACAGAGGGAGAGAGAAAGAGAGAGACAGAGGGAGAGAGCGAGAGACAGAGGGAGAGTGGAAGAGAGTGACTCAGAGGGAGAGACAGACACAGAGAGAAAGAGAGAGAAGGTGAGAGGGAGAGAGAGAGACAGACAGAGGGAGAGAATGAGAGAGATAGGCAGACAGAGGGAGAGGGAGGGAGAGAGAGAGACAGAGGGAGAGAAAGAGTGAGAGGGAGAGACAGGGAGAGGGAGAGAGAGACAGAGGGAGAGAGTGAGAGAGAGAAGCAGAGGGAGAGAGAGAAAGAGCAAGAAAGAGAGACAGAGAGAGAAACAGAGGGAGAGAGAGAGAGGGAGAGACAGAGGGAGAGGGAGAGGGAAAGAGAGAGTGAGGGAGAGAGAGATAGAGAGAGTGAGAGAGTGAGAGAGAGAGAGAGCAGGAGAGACACGGAGAGAGATGTAGAGAGACGGAGAGAGGTAGAGGTAGAGGATGAGAGAGAGGGAGAGATAGCGAGAGGGAGAGTGAGATGGAGAGAGACAGGGCAAGAGAGAGAGTAGGAGGGAGAGATAGAAATAGAGTGAGAGGGAGAGATAGAGGGAGAGTGAGAGAGAGAGAGACAGAGGGAGAGAGAGAGAGGGAGAGACAGAGGGAGAGGGAGAGACAGATGGAGAGGGATGGAGAGAGACAGAGGGAGAGGGACAGAGGGAGAGCGACAGAGCGACAGAGGGAGAGAGAGACAGAGGGAGAGTGGAAGACAGACACTCACAGGGAGAGAAACAGAGAGGGAGAGTGAGAGAGACAAACAGACAAAGGGAGGGAGAGAGGGAGAGAGACTGACAGAGGGAGAGAGACTGACAGAGGGAGAGAGACAGAGACAGAGGGAGAGAGACAGAGACAGAGGGAGAGAGAGAGAGAGACAAAGGGAGAGAAAGAGAGAGACAGAGGGAGAGCGTGAGACAGAGGAAGAGGGAGAGACAACGGGAGAGAGAGCTAGAGAGACAGAGGGAGAGGGAGAGAGAGGCAGAGGGAGAGGGAGAGAGAGGCAGAGGGAGAGGGCGAGATTGACAGAATGAGAGGGAGAGAGAGGGAGAGGGAGAGGGAGAGAGAGGCAGAGGGAGATGGAGAGTGAGGCAGAGCGAGAGGGTGAGAGAGAGAGGCAGAGGGAGAGGGAGAGAAAGACAGAGGGATAGAGAGACTGAGGGAGCAAGAGACAGAGGGAGAGAGGAAGAAAGAGACTCACAGGGAGAGACAGACACAGAGAGAGACAGACAGAAGGAGGGAGGGAGAGAGAGAGACAGACAGAGGGAGAGACAGAGAGAGGCAGAGGGAAAGGGAGACAGAGGGAAAGGGAGACAGAGGGAGAGGGAGACAGAGCGAGAGGGAGACAGAGCGAGAGGGAGACAGAGGGAGGGATATTCAGAGGGAGGGAGTGTCAGAGGGAGTGTCAGAGGGAGGGAGAGACAGAGGGAGAGAGAGACAGAGGGAGAGAGAGACAGAGGGAGAGAGAGACAGAGGGAGAGAGAGACAGAGGGAGAGAGAGACAGAGGGTGACACTGAGGGACAGAGAGAGACAGAGGGATAGCGGGAGAGAGAGAGAGAGGGAGAGGGAGATGGAGAGTGAGGGAGAGGGAGAGTGAGGCAGAGGGAGAGGGAGAGTGAGGCAGAGGGAGAGGGAGAGTGAGGCAGAGGGAGAGGGAGAGAGAGCGAGAGGGAGGGAGAGGGAGAGAGATGGAGAGAGGGAGAGAGAGACACAGCAAGACAGAGGGAGAGACAGAGGGAGAGACAGAGGGAGAGAGACAGAGGGAGAGAGACAGTGGGAGAGACAGAGAGATATGGAGAGAAAGAGTGAGAGGGAGAGACAGGGAGAGGGACAGAGAGACAGAGGGAGAGAGTGAGAGAGAGAAGCAGAGGGAGAGAGAGAGAGACAGAGCAAGAAAGAGAGACAGAGAGAGAAACAGAGGGAGAGTGAGAGAGAGAGGGAGAGGCTGAAACAGGGAGAGGGAGAGACAGAGGGAGAGGGAGAGGGAAAGAGAGAGTAAGGGAGAGAGAGATAGAGAGAGTGAGAGAGTGAGAGAGAGAGAGATAGCAGGAGAGACGCGGAGAGAGATGTAGAGAGACGGAGAGAGGGAGACGGAGAGGGAGAGAGAGAGAGAGGGAGAGCGAGAGGGAGAGAGACAGGGCAAGAGAGAGAGAAAGAGGGAGAGATAGAAATAGAATGAGCGGGAGAGACAGAGGGAGAGTGAGAGAGAGAGCGAGAGACAGAGGGAGTGGCAGAGACAGGGAGAGGGAGAGACGGAGGGAGAGGGAGAGGGAAAGAGAGAGTGAGGGAGCAGGAGATAGAGAGATAGAGTGAGAGAGAGAGAGAGAGCAAGAGACACGCGGAGTGAGTTGGAGAGAGACAGAGAGGGAGAGAGAGCGAGAGGGAGGGAGAGGGAGAGAGATGGAGAGAGGGAGAGAGAGACAGAGGGAGAGGGAAAGAGTGACAGAGGGAGAGGGAGAGAGAGACAGAGGGAGGGAATGAGAGAGATAGGCAGACAGAGGGAGAGAGAGAGACAGAGGGAGGGAGAGAGAGAGACAGAGGGAGAGAAAGAGAGAGACAGAGGGAGAGAGAGAGAGACAGAGGGAGAGGGAAAGAGTGACAGAGGGAGAGGGAAAGAGTGACAGAGGGAGAGGGAGAGAGAGACAGAGGGAGAGGTTGAGAGAGAGAGAGAGGGAGGGGGAGACAGAAGGAGTGGGAGAGAGAGGCAGAGGGAGAGGGATGGAGAGGCAGAGGGAGATGGAGAGACAGGCAGATGGAGATGGAGAGTGAGGCAGAGGGAGAGAGAGAGAGACAGAGGGAGAGAGAGAGTGAGAGAGCCAGAGAGATAGGGAGAGACAGAGAGATAGGGAGAGACAGAGAGATAGGGAGAGACAGAGAGATAGGGAGAGACAGGGAGAGGGAGAGAGAGACAGAGGGAGAGAGTGAGAGAGAGAAGCAGAGGGAGAGAGAGAGACAGAGCAAGAAAGAGAGACAGAGTGAGAAACAGAGGGAGAGTGAGAGAGAGAGCGAGAGACAGAGGGAGAAGCAGAGACAGGGAGAGGGAGAGACAGAGGGAGAGGGAAAGAGAGAGTGAGGGAGAGAGAGATAGAGAGAGATAGAGTGAGAGAGAGAGCCAGAGCAGAGACGGAGAGAGGGAGAGAGAGCGAGAGGGAGAGAGAGCGAGAGGGAGGGAGAGGGAGAGAGATGGAGAGAGGGAGAGAGAGACAGAGCAAGACAGAGGGAGAGACAGAGGGAGAGAGACAGAGGGAGAGAGACAGTGGGAGAGACAGAGAGATATGGAGAGAAAGAGTGAGAGGGAGAGACAGGGAGAGGGACAGAGAGACAGAGGGAGAGAGTGAGAGAGAGAAGCAGAGGGAGAGAGAGAGAGACAGAGCAAGAAAGAGAGACAGAGAGAGAAACAGAGGGAGAGTGAGAGAGAGAGGGAGAGGCTGAAACAGGGAGAGGGAGGGACAGAGGGAGAGGGAGAGGGAAAGAGAGAGTAAGGGAGAGAGAGATAGAGAGAGTGAGAGAGTGAGAGAGAGAGAGATAGCAGGAGAGACGCGGAGAGAGATGTAGAGAGACGGAGAGAGGGAGACGGAGAGGGAGAGAGAGAGAGAGGGAGAGCGAGAGGGAGAGAGACAGGGCAAGAGAGAGAGAAAGAGGGAGAGATAGAAATAGAATGAGCGGGAGAGACAGAGGGAGAGTGAGAGAGAGAGCGAGAGACAGAGGGAGTGGCAGAGACAGGGAGAGGGAGAGACGGAGGGAGAGGGAGAGGGAAAGAGAGAGTGAGGGAGCAGGAGATAGAGAGAGATAGAGTGAGAGAGAGAGAGAGAGCAAGAGACACGCGGAGTGAGTTGGAGAGAGACAGAGAGGGAGAGAGAGCGAGAGGGAGGGAGAGGGAGAGAGATGGAGAGAGGGCGAGAGAGACAGAGCAAGACAGAGGGAGAGACAGAGGGAGAGGGGGAGAAAGAGAGAGAGACAGAGGGAGAGAGAGAGTGGGAGAGACAGAGATAGGGAGAGAAAGAGTGAGAGGGAGAGACAGGGAGAGGGAGAGAGAGACAGAGGGAGAGAGTGAGAGAGAGAAGCAGAGGGAGAGAGAGAGAAAGAGCAAGAAAGAGAGACAGAGAGAGAAACAGAGGGAGGGTGAGAGAGAGAGGGAGAGACAGAGACAGAGGGAGAGGGAGAGGGAAAGAGAGAGTGAGGGAGAGAGAGATAGAGAGAGTGAGAGAGTGAGAGAGAGAGAGAGCAGGAGAGACACGGAGAGAGATGTAGAGAGACGGAGAGAGGTCGAGGTAGAGGATGAGGGAGAGGGAGAGATAGCGAGAGGGAGAGCGAGATGGAGAGAGACAGGGCAAGAGAGAGAGTAGGAGGGAGAGATAGAAATAGAGTGAGAGGGAGAGATAGAGGGAGAGTGAGAGAGAGAGAGACAGAGGGAGAGAGAGAGGGAGAGACAGAGGGAGAGGGAGAGACAGATGGAGAGGGATGGAGAGAGACAGAGGGAGAGGGACAGAGGGAGAGCGACAGAGCGACAGAGGGAGAGAGAGACAGAGGGAGAGTGGAAGACAGACACTCACAGGGAGAGACACACAGAGAGGGAGAGTGAGAGAGACAAACAGACAGAGGGAGGGAGAGAGGGAGAGAGACTGACAGAGGGAGAGAGACTGACAGAGGGAGAGAGACTGACAGAGGGAGAGAGAGAGAGACAGAGGGAGAGAGAGAGAGAGCAGGAGAGACACGGAGAGAGATGTAGAGAGACGGAGAGAGGTCGAGGTAGAGGATGAGGGAGAGGGAGAGATAGCGAGAGGGAGAGCGAGATGGAGAGAGACAGGGCAAGAGAGAGAGTAGGAGGGAGAGATAGAAATAGAGTGAGAGGGAGAGATAGAGGGAGAGTGAGAGAGAGAGAGACAGAGGGAGAGAGAGAGGGAGAGACAGAGGGAGAGGGAGAGACAGATGGAGAGGGATGGAGAGAGACAGAGGGAGAGGGACAGAGGGAGAGCGACAGAGCGACAGAGGGAGAGAGAGACAGAGGGAGAGTGGAAGACAGACACTCACAGGGAGAGACACACAGAGAGGGAGAGTGAGAGAGACAAACAGACAGAGGGAGGGAGAGAGGGAGAGAGACTGACAGAGGGAGAGAGACTGACAGAGGGAGAGAGACTGACAGAGGGAGAGAGAGAGAGACAGAGGGAGAGAGAGAGAGACAGAGGGAGAGAGAGAGAGACAGAGGGAGAGAGAGAGAGACAGAGGGAGAGAGAGAGAGACAGAGGGAGAGAGAGAGAGACAGAGGGAGAGAGAGAGAGAGACAAAGGGAGAGAAAGAGAGAGACAGAGGGAGAGCGTGAGACAGAGGAAGAGGGAGAGACAGCGGGAGAGAGAGCTAGAGAGACAGAGGGAGAGGGAGAGAGAGCAGAGGGAGAGGGAGAGAGAGGCAGAGGGAGAGGGCGAGATTGACAGAATGAGAGGGAGAGAGAGGGAGAGGGAGACGGAGGGAGAGGGAGAGAGAGGCAGAGGGAGATGGAGAGAGAGACTGTTGCAGATGGAGAGTGAGGCAGAGCGAGAGGGTGAGAGAGAGAGGCAGAGGGAGAGGGAGAGAAAGACAGAGGGATAGAGAGACTGAGGGAGCAAGAGACAGAGGGAGAGAGGAAGAAAGAGACTCACAGGGAGAGACAGACACAGAGAGAGAGAGACAGACAGAAGGAGGGAGGGAGAGAGAGAGACAGACAGAGGGAGAGACAGAGAGAGGCAGAGGGAAAGGGAGACAGAGGGAGAGGGAGACAGAGCGAGAGGGAGACAGAGCGAGAGGGAGACAGAGCGAGAGGGAGACAGAAGGAGGGATAGTCAGAGGGAGGGATAGTCAGAGGGAGGGAGAGTCAGAGGGAGGGAGAGAGAGATAGAGAAACAGAGGTAGAGAGACAGAGGGAGAGAGAGACAGAGGGAGAGAGAGACAGAGGGAGAGAGAGACAGAGGGAGAGAGAGACAGAGGGAGAGAGAGACAGAGGGAGATAGAGACAGAGGGAGAGAGAGACAGAGGGAGACACTGAGGGACAGAGAGAGACAGAGGGATAGCGGGAGAGAGAGAGAGAGGGAGAGGGAGATGGAGAGTGAGGGAGAGTGAGGCAGAGGGAGAGGGAGAGTGAAGCAGAGGGAGAGGGAGAGTGAGGCAGAGGGAGAGTGAGAGAGACAGACAGAGGGAGGGAGAGAGGGAGAGAGACAGACAGAGGGAGAGAGAGAGACAGAGGGAGAGAGCAAGAGACAGAGTGAGAGTGGGAGATAGAGGGAGAGGGAGAGACAGTGGGAGAGGGAGAGAGAGTTAGAGAGACAGAGGGTGAAGCAGACAGATGGAGTGGGTGACAGAGGGAGACAGGAAGACAGAGACTCACAGGGAGAGACAGACACAGAGAGAGGGAGAGTGAGAGAGACAGACAGAAGGATGGAGGGAGAGAGAGAGAGACAAACAGAGGGAGAGACAGAGAGAGGCAGAGGGAGGGGGAGACAGAGGGAGGGGGAGACAGAGGGAGGGGGAGACAGAGAGAGGGAGGGAGAGACTGAGAGAGGGAGAGAGATATAGAGAGACAGAGGGAGAGACAGAGTGATAGGGAGAGACAGAGGGATAGGGAGAGACAGAGGGATAGGGAGAGACAGAGGTAGAGAGACAGAGGTAAAGAGACAGAGGGAGATAGATAGAGGGAGAGAGAGACAGAGGGAGAGAGAGACAGGCAGAGGGAGAGGGAGAGGGCGAGAAAGAGAGAGGGCGAGAGAGAGAGACAGAGGGAAAGAGAGAAATAGAGTGAGAGGGAGAGACAGAGGGAGTGTGAGAGAGAGAGAGACAGAGGGAGAGAGAGAGAGGGAGAGACAGAGGGAGAGGGACGGAGAGATACAGAGGGAGAGCGACAGAGGGAGAGGGATAGAGAGACAGAGGGAGAGAGAGACAGAGGAAGAGAGGAAGACAGAGACTCACAGGGAGAGACAGACAGAGAGGGAGAGTGAGAGAGACAGACAGCCAGAGGGAGGGAGAGAGGGAGAGAGACAGACAGAGGGAGAGACAGAGACAGATGGAGAGGGAGAGAGAGACAAAGAGAGATAAAGAGAGAGACAGAGGGAGAGGGAGAGACAGAGGAAGAGGGAGAGACAGCGGAGAGGGAGAGAGAGTTAGAGAGACAGAGGGAGAGGGAGAGACAGAGGGAGAGGGAGAGACTGAGGGAGAGGGAGAGACTGAGGGAGAGGGAGAGACTGAGGGAGAGGGAGAGACTGAGGGAGAGGGCGAGACTGAGGGAGAGGGCGAGACTGAGGGAGAGGGCGAGACTGAGGGAGAGGGCGAGACTGAGGGAGAGGGCGAGACTGAGGGAGAGAGAGACAGAGTGAGAGAGCGAGAGTGAGACAGAGGGAGAGAGGGGCAGAGGGAGAGGGAGAGAGAGGCAGAGGGAGAGGGAGAGATGGACAGATGGAGAGGGAGAGAGAGAGAGAGGGAGAGGGAGACAGAGGGAGAGGGAGAGAGAGGTAGAGGGAGATGTAGAGAGAGACAGATGCAGATGGAGAGTGAGGCAGAGGGAGAGGGAGAGAGAGAGAGAGGCAGAGGGAGAGGGAGAGAGAGAGAGAAAGAGGCAGAAGGAGAGAGAGAGAAAGAGGGATAGAGAGACTGAGGGAGCTAGAGACAGAGGGAGAGAGGAAAAAAGAGACTCACAGGGAGAGACAGACACACAGAGAGAGAGACAGACAGAAGGAGGGAGGGAGAGAGAGAGACAGAGGGAAAGGTAGAAAGAGGGAAAGGTAGAAAGAGGGAGAGGGAGACAGTGGGAGGGAGAGTCAGAGGGAGGGAGAGTCAGAGGGAGAGAGAGAGAGAGGTAGAGAGAGAGATAGAGGGAGAGAGAGAGAGGGAGAGAGAGACAGAGGGAGAGAGAGACAGAGGGAGAGAGGAAGACGGTGACTCACAGGGAGAGACATACACAGAGAGAGGGAGAGTGAGAGAGACAGACAACCAGAGGGAGGGAGAGAGGGAGAGAGACAGACAGAGGGAGAGACAGAGACAGATGGAGAGGGAGAGAGAGACAAAGGGAGATAAAGAGAGAGACAGAGGGAGAGGGAGAGACAGAGGAAGAGGGAGAGACAGCGGAGAGGGAGAGAGAGTTAGAGAGACTGAGGGAGAGGGAGAGACTGAGGGAGAGGGAGAGACTGAGGGAGAGGGAGAGACTGAGGGAGAGGGAGAGACTGAGGGAGAGGGAGAGACTGAGGGAGAGGGCGAGACTGAGGGAGAGAGAGACAGAGAAAGAGCGAGAGTGAGACAGAGGGAGAGAGGGGCAGAGGGAGAGGGAGAGAGAGGCAGAGGGAGAGGGAGAGATGGATAGATGGAGAGGGAGAGAGAGAGAGGGAGAGGGAGACAGAGGGAGAGGGAGAGAGAGGTAGAGGGAGATGTAGAGAGAGACAGATGCAGATGGAGAGTGAGGCAGAGGGAGAGGGAGAGAGAGAGAGAGGCAGAGGGAGAGGGAGAGAGAGAGAGAGAAAGAGGGAGAAGGAGAGAGAGAGACAGAGGGATAGAGAGACTGAGGGAGCTAGAGACAGAGGGAGAGAGGAAGAAAGAGACTCACAGGGAGAGACAGACACACAGAGAGAGAGACAGACAGAAGGAGGGAGGGAGAGAGAGAGACAGACAGAGGGAGAGACAGAGAGAGGCAGAGGGAAAGGTAGAAAGAGGGAAAGGGAGAAAGAGGGAGAGGGAGACAGAGCGAGAGGGAGACAGAGCGAGAGGGAGACAGAGGGAAGGAGAGTCAGAGGGAGGGAGAGTCAGAGGGAGGGAGAGTCAGAGGGAGAGAGAGAGAGAGGTAGAGAGAGAGGTAGAGAGAGAGATAGAGAGAGAGAAGGAGAGAGAGAGAGGGAGAGAGAGACAGAGGGAGAGAGAGACAGAGGGAGAGAGAGACAGGGAGAGACTGAGGGACAGATAGAGACAGAGGGATAGTGGGAGAGAGAGAAAGGGAGAGGGAGATGGAGAGTGAGGCAGAGGGAGAGGGAGATGGAGAGTGAGGCAGAGGGAGAGAGGGAGAGAGACAGAGGGAGAGGGAGAGAGAGACAGAGGGAGATACGAAGACTCATAGGAAGAGACAGACAGAGAGAGAGAGAGAAAGAGAGAGTGAGGGAGAGAGAGATAGAGACAGGCAGAGAGAGGGAGAGGGAGAGAGAGAGGGAGAGACAAAGGGAGAGAGACAGAGGGAGAGACAGAGGGAGAGGGACAGAGAGAGACAGAGGGAGAGGGATAGAGGGAGAGGGATAGGGAGACAGAAGGAGAGAGAGACAGAGGGAGAAAGGAAGACAGAGACTCACAGGGAGAGACATACACAGAGAGAGGGAGAGTGAGAGAGACAGACAGACAGAGGGAGGGAGAGAGACAGACAGAGGGAGAGAGAGAGACAGAGGGAGAGAGAAAGAGAGAGACAGAGGGAGAGAGCGAGAGACAGAGGGAGAGTGGAAGAGAGTGACTCAAAGGGAGAGACAGACACAGAGAGAAAGAGAGAGAAGGTGGGAGGAAGAGAGAGAGAGACAGAGGGAGGGAGAGAGAGAGACAGAGGGAGAGAGAGAGAGACAGTGGGAGAGGGAAAGAGTGACAGCGGGAGAGGGAGAGAGAGACAGAGGGAGAGGTTGAGAGAGAGAGAGAGAGGGAGGGGGAGACAGAGGGAGTGGGAGAGAGAGGCAGAGGGAGATGGAGAGAGAGGCAGATGGAGATGGAGAGTGAGGCAGAGGGAGAGGGAGAGAGAGAGAGGCAGAGAGAGAGGCAGAGAGAGATACAAAGGGAGAGGGAGAGAGAGGGAGAGAGGCAGAGGGAGAGCGAGACAGAGGGAGAGGGAAAGAGAGACAGAGGGAGAGGGAAAGAGAGACAGAGGGAGAGGGAAAGAGAGACAGAGGGAGAGGGAAAGAGTGACAGAGGGAGAGGGAAAGGGTGAGAGAGAGAGAGAGAGGGAGGGGAGACAGAGTGATTGGGAGAGAGAGGCAGAGGGAGAGGGAAGGAGAGGCAGAGGCAGATGCAGAGAGAGACAGATGGAGATGGAGAGTGAGGCAGAGGGAGAGGGAGAGAGAGAGGCAGAGGGAGAGGGAGAGAGAGAGAGAGACAGTGGGAGACCGAGAGGGAGGCAGAGGGAGAGGGAGAGATAGACAGAGGGAGATGGAGAGGGAGTGCGACAGCAGGAGAGGGAGAGGGAGAGAGACTGATGGAGAGGGAGAGACAGAGGGAGAGACAGAGGGAGAGGGAGAGACAGAAAGAGAGGGAGAGGGAGAGCGAGAGTGAGGGAGAGAGAGATAGAGCGAGACAGAGGGAGAGAGAGAAACAGAGGGAGTGGGAGAGGGAGAGAGAGAGAGAGACAGAGGGAGAGAGAGAGAGGGAGAGACAGAGAGAGAGAGAGAGACACAGGGAGAGAGGGTGAGAGAGAAACAGAGGGAGAGGGAGAGATAGAGTGAGAGGGAGTGTCAGAGGAAGAGAGAGAGAGGGAGAGACAGAAGGAAAGGAAGGGACAGAGGGAGAGAGAGGATGAGAGATGGAGATTGGGAAAGAGAGGGAGAGGGAGAGACAGAGGGAGAGGGAGAGACAGAGTGAGAGGGAGAGAGAGAGGGAAGGGGAGAGAGAGAGACAGCAATGAGAGAGAGAGAAACAGAGGGAGAGGGAGAGACAGAGGGAGAGATTGAGAGAGGGAAGCAGAGGGAGAGGGAGAGACAGAGCAAGAAAGAGAGACAGAGGGAGAGAGAGAGAGAGACAGAAGGAGAGAGACAGAGGGAGCGAGAGAGAGGGAGAGGGAGAGAGAGAGTGAGAGACAGAGACAGGGAGAGGGAGAGACAGAGGGAGAGGGAAAGAGAGAGTGAGGGGGAGAGAGATAGAGAGAGATAGAGTGAGAGAGAGAGCGAGAGCAAGAGGCACGTGGAGGGAGTTGGAGAGAGACGGAGAGAGGGAGAGAGAGCCAGAGGGAGGGAGAGGGAGAGAGATGGAGAGAGGGAGAGAGAGACAGAGCAACACAGAGGGAGAGACAGAGGGAGATGGAGAGAGAGAGAGAGACAGAGGGAGAGGCGGAGACAGGGAGAGGGAGAGACAGAGGGAGAGGGAGAGGGAAAGAGAGAGTGAGGGAGAGATAGAGTGAGAGAGAGAGCGAGAGCAAGAGGCACGTGGAGAGAGTTGGAGAGAGACGGAGAGAGGGAGAGGGAGAGAGAGTGAGAGGGAGGGAGAGAGATGGAGAGATGGAGAGAGGGACAGAGCAAGACAGAGGGAGAGACAGAGGGAGAGGGAGAGAGAGAGGGAGAGAGAGGGAGAGAGAGATTTGGAGAGACAGAGATTGGGAGAGAAAGAGGGATAGGGAGAGACAGGGAGAGGGAGAGAGAGACAAGGGAGAGAGTGAGAGAGAGAAGCAGAGGGATTGAGAGAGACAGAGCAAGAAAGAAAGACAGAGGGAGAAACAGAGAGTGAGAGAGAGAGGGAGAGAGAGAGGGAGAGACAGAGGGAGGGGAAGAGACAGGGAGAGGGAGAGACAGAGGGAGAGGGAAAGAGAGAGTGAGGGAGAGAGAGATAGAGTGAGAGAGTGAGAGAGAGAGCGAGAGCAGGAGAGACGTGGAGGGAGATGGAGAGAGACAGTGAGAGGTAGAGGGAGAGGGAGCGAGAACGAGAGGGAGAGCGAGAGGGAGAAGGAGAGAGGGCGAGAGAGAGAGACAGAGGGAAAGAGAAAAATAGAGTGAGAGGGAGAGACAGAGGGAGTGTGAGAGAGAGAGAGACAGAGGGAGAGAGAGAGAGAGGGAGAGACAGAGGAAGAGCGAGAGACAGCGGAGAGGGAGAGAGAGTTAGAGAGACAGAGGGAGAGGGAGAGACTGAGGGAGAGGGAGAGACTGAGGGAGAGGGTGAGACTGAGGGAGAGGGAGAGACTGAGGGAGAGGGAGAGACTGAGGGAGAGGGCGAGACTGAGGGAGAGGGCGAGACTGAGGGAGAGAGAGACAGAGTGAGAGAGCGAGAGTGAGACAGAGGGAGAGAGAGGCAGAGGGAGAGAGAGGCAGAGGGAGAGGGAGAGATGGACAGATTGAGAGGGAGAGAGAGAGGGAGAGGGAGACAGAGGGAGAGGGAGAGAGAGGTAGAGGGAGATGTAGAGAGAGACAGATGCAGATGGAGAGTGAGGCAGAGGGAGAGGGAGAGGGAGAGAGAGAGAGAGTCAGAGGGAGAGGGAGAGAGAGAGAGAGAGAAAGAGGGAGAAGGAGAGAGAGAGACAGAGGGATAGAGAGACTGAGGGAGCTAGAGACAGAGGGAGAGAGGAAGAAAGAGACTCACAGGGAGAGACAGACACACAGAGAGAGAGACAGACAGAAGGAGGGAGGGAGAGAGAGAGACAGACAGAAGGAGGGAGGGAGAGCGAGAGACAGACAGAGGGAGAGACAGAGAGAGGCAGAGGGAACGGGAGAAAGAGGGAGAGGGAGAGAGCGAGAGGGAGACAGAGCGAGAGGGAGACAATGGGAGGGAGAGTCAGAGGGAGGGAGAGTCAGAGGGAGGGAGAGTCAGAGGGAGGGAGAGTCAGAGGGAGGGAGAGTCAGAGGGAGGGAGAGTCAGAGGGAGAGAGAGACAGAGGGAGGGAGAGAGAGGTAGAGAGAGAGAGGTAGAGAGAGAGAGGTAGAGAGAGATAGAGGTAGAGAGAGATAGAGGGAGAGAGAGATAGAGGGAGAGAGAGATAGAGGGAGAGAGAGACAGAGGGAGAGAGAGACAGAGGGAGAGAGAGACAGAGGGAGAGAGAGACAGGGAGAGACTGAGGGACAGAGAGAGACAGAGGGATTGTGGGAGAGAGAGAGAGAGAGGGAGAGGGAGATGGAGAGTGAGGCAGAGGGAGAGGGAGATGGAGAGTGAGGCAGAGGGAGAGGGAGATGGAGAGTGAGGCAGAGGGAGAGAGAGAGAGAGACAGAGGGAGAGGGAGAGAGAGACAGAGGGAGATACGAAGACAGAGACTCATAGGAAGAGACAGACAGAGAGAGAGAGAGAGAGAGAGTGAGGGAGAGAGAGATAGAGACAGGCAGAGAGTGGGAGAGGGAGAGAGAGAGGGAGAGACAAAGGGAGAGAGAGAGAGAGAGAGACAGGGGGGAGGGACAGAGGGAGAGGGACAGAGAGAGACAGAGGGAGAGGGATAAAGGGAGGGGGATAGGGAGACAGAAGGAGAGAGAGACAGAGGGAGAGAGGAAGACAGAGACTCACAGGGAGAGACATACACAGAGAGGGAGAGTGAGAGAGACAGACAGACAGACAGACAGAGGGAGGGAGAGAGGGAGAGAGACAGACAGAGGGAGAGAAAGAGACAGAGGGAGAGAGAAAGAGAGAGACAGAGGGAGAGAGCAAGAGACAGAATGAGAGTGGAAGAGAGTGACGCACAGGGAGAGACAGACACAGAGAGAAAGAGAGAGAAGGTGGGAGGGAGAGAGAGACAGACAGAGGGAGGGAGCAAGAGAGATAGGCAGACAGAGTGAGAGAGAGAAACAGAGGGAGAGAGAGAGAGACAGAGGGAGAGTGGGAGATAGAGGGAGAGGGAGAGACAGTGGGAGAGGGAGAGAGAGATAGAGAGACAGAGGGTGAAGCAGACAGATGGAGTGGGTGACAGAGGGAGACAGGAAGACAGAGACTCACAGGGAGAGACAGACACAGAGAGAGGGAGAGTGAGAGAGACAGACAGAAGGATGGAGGGAGAGAGAGAGAGACAAACAGAGGGAGAGACAGAGAGAGGCAGAGGGAGGGGGAGACAGAGGGAGGGGGAGACAGAGGGAGGGGGAGACAGAGGGAGGGGGAGACAGAGGAAGGGGGAGACAGAAGGAGAGAGAGACACAGGGAGGGAGAGACACAGGGAGGGAGAGACAGTGGGAGGGAGAGTCAGAGGGAGGGAGAGTCAGAGGGAGAGAGAGAGAGAGGTAGAGAGAGAGATAGAGGGAGAGAGAGAGAGGGAGAGAGAGACAGAGGGAGAGAGGAAGACGGTGACTCACAGGGAGAGACATACACAGAGAGAGGGAGAGTGAGAGAGACAGACAACCAGAGGGAGGGAGAGAGGGAGAGAGACAGACAGAGGGAGAGATAGAGACAGATGGAGAGGGAGAGAGAGACAAAGGGAGATAAAGAGAGAGACAGAGGGAGAGGGAGAGACAGAGGAAGAGGGAGAGACAGCGGAGAGGGAGAGAGAGTTAGAGAGACTGAGGGAGAGGGAGAGACTGAGGGAGAGGGAGAGACTGAGGGAGAGGGAGAGACTGAGGGAGAGGGAGAGACTGAGGGAGAGGGAGAGACTGAGGGAGAGGGCGAGACTGAGGGAGAGAGAGACAGAGTGAGAGAGCGAGAGTGAGACAGAGGGAGAGAGGGGCAGAGGGAGAGGGAGAGAGAGGCAGAGGGAGAGGGAGAGATGGATAGATGGAGAGGGAGAGAGAGAGAGGGAGAGGGAGACAGAGGGAGAGGGAGAGAGAGGTAGAGGGAGATGTAGAGAGAGACAGATGCAGATGGAGAGTGAGGCAGAGGGAGAGGGAGAGAGAGAGAGAGGCAGAGGGAGAGGGAGAGAGAGAGAGAGAAAGAGGGAGA
Source organism: Carcharodon carcharias (assembly GCF_017639515.1). Taxonomy (NCBI): domain Eukaryota; kingdom Metazoa; phylum Chordata; class Chondrichthyes; order Lamniformes; family Lamnidae; genus Carcharodon; species Carcharodon carcharias. The sequence continues at coordinate 88,719,488 of NC_054480.1, read as the reverse complement.
AGGAGAGAGAGAGACAGAGGGATAGAGAGACTGAGGGAGCTAGAGACAGAGGGAGAGAGGAAGAAAGAGACTCACAGGGAGAGACAGACACACAGAGAGAGAGACAGACAGAAGGAGGGAGGGAGAGAGAGAGACAGACAGAGGGAGAGACAGAGAGAGGCAGAGGGAAAGGTAGAAAGAGGGAAAGGGAGACAGAGCGAGAGGGAGACAGAGCGAGAGGGAGACAGAGCGAGAGGGAGACAGTGGGAGGGAGAGTCAGAGGGAGGGAGAGTCAGAGGGAGGGAGAGTCAGAGGGAGGGAGAGTCAGAGGGAGGGAGAGTCAGAGGGAGAGAGAGAGAGAGAGAGGTAGAGAGAGAGATAGAGAGAGAGAAGGAGAGAGAGGGAGAGAGAGACAGAGGGAGAGAGAGACAGAGGGAGAGAGAGACAGGGAGAGACTGAGGGACAGATAGAGACAGAGGGATAGTGGGAGAGAGAGAAAGGGAGAGGGAGATGGAGAGTGAGGCAGAGGGAGAGGGAGATGGAGAGTGAGGCAGAGGGAGAGAAGGAGAGAGACAGAGGGAGAGGGAGAGAGAGACAGAGGGAGATACGAAGACTCATAGGAAGAGACAGACAGAGAGAGAGAGAGAAAGAGAGAGTGAGGGAGAGAGAGATAGAGACAGGCAGAGAGAGGGAGAGGGAGAGAGAGAGGGAGAGACAAAGGGAGAGAGACAGAGGAGAGACAGAGGGAGAGGGACAGAGAGAGACAGAGGGAGAGGGATAGAGGGAGAGGGATAGGGAGACAGAAGGAGAGAGAGACAGAGGGAGAAAGGAAGACAGAGACTCACAGGGAGAGACATACACAGAGAGAGGGAGAGTGAGAGAGACAGACAGACAGAGGGAGGGAGAGAGGGAGAGAGACAGACAGAGGGAGAGAGAGAGACAGAGGGAGAGAGAAAGAGAGAGACAGAGGGAGAGAGCGAGAGACAGAGGGAGAGTGGAAGAGAGTGACTCAAAGGGAGAGACAGACACAGAGAGAAAGAGAGAGAAGGTGGGAGGAAGAGAGAGAGAGACAGAGGGAGGGAGAGAGAGAGACAGAGGGAGAGAGAGAGAGACAGGGAGAGAGAGAGACAGAGTGAGAGAGAGAGAGACAGTGGGAGAGGGAAAGAGTGACAGCGGGAGAGGGAGAGAGAGACAGAGGGAGAGGTTGAGAGAGAGAGAGAGGGAGGGGGAGACAGAGGGAGTGGGAGAGAGAGGCAGAGGGAGATGGAGAGAGAGGCAGATGGAGATGGAGAGTGAGGCAGAGGGAGAGGGAGAGAGAGAGAGGCAGAGAGAGAGGCAGAGAGAGATACAGAGGGAGAGGGAGAGAGAGGGAGAGAGGCAGAGGGAGAGCGAGACAGAGGGAGAGGGAAAGAGAGACAGAGGGAGAGGGAAAGAGAGACAGAGGGAGAGGGAAAGAGAGACAGAGGGAGAGGGAAAGAGTGACAGAGGGAGAGGGAAAGAGTGACAGAGGGAGAGGGAAAGGGTGAGAGAGAGAGAGAGAGGGAGGGGAGACAGAGTGATTGGGAGAGAGAGGCAGAGGGAGAGGGAAGGAGAGGCAGAGGCAGATGCAGAGAGAGACAGATGGAGATGGAGAGTGAGGCAGAGGGAGAGGGAGAGAGAGAGGCAGAGGGAGAGGGAGAGAGAGAGAGAGACAGTGGGAGACCGAGAGGGAGGCAGAGGGAGAGGGAGAGATAGACAGAGGGAGATGGAGAGGGAGTGCGACAGCAGGAGAGGGAGAGGGAGAGAGACTGATGGAGAGGGAGAGACAGAGGGAGAGACAGAGGGAGAGGGAGAGACAGAAAGAGAGGGAGAGGGAGAGCGAGAGTGAGGGAGAGAGAGATAGAGCGAGACAGAGGGAGAGAGAGAAACAGAGGGAGTGGGAGAGGGAGAGAGAGAGAGAGACAGAGGGAGAGAGAGAGAGGGAGAGACAGAGAGAGAGAGAGAGACACAGGGAGAGAGGGTGAGAGAGAAACAGAGGGAGAGGGAGAGATAGAGTGAGAGGGAGTGTCAGAGGAAGAGAGAGAGAGGGAGAGACAGAAGGAAAGGAAGGGACAGAGGGAGAGAGAGGATGAGAGATGGAGATTGGGAAAGAGAGGGAGAGGGAGAGACAGAGGGAGAGGGAGAGACAGAGTGAGAGGGAGAGAGAGAGGGAAGGGGAGAGAGAGAGACAGCAATGAGAGAGAGAGAAACAGAGGGAGAGGGAGAGACAGAGGGAGAGATTGAGAGAGGGAAGCAGAGGGAGAGGGAGAGACAGAGCAAGAAAGAGAGACAGAGGGAGAGAGAGAGAGAGACAGAAGGAGAGAGACAGAGGGAGCGAGAGAGAGGGAGAGGGAGAGAGAGAGTGAGAGACAGAGACAGGGAGAGGGAGAGACAGAGGGAGAGGGAAAGAGAGAGTGAGGGGGAGAGAGATAGAGAGAGATAGAGTGAGAGAGAGAGCGAGAGCAAGAGGCACGTGGAGGGAGTTGGAGAGAGACGGAGAGAGGGAGAGAGAGCCAGAGGGAGGGAGAGGGAGAGAGATGGAGAGAGGGAGAGAGAGACAGAGCAACACAGAGGGAGAGACAGAGGGAGATGGAGAGAGAGAGAGAGACAGAGGGAGAGGCGGAGACAGGGAGAGGGAGAGACAGAGGGAGAGGGAGAGGGAAAGAGAGAGTGAGGGAGAGATAGAGTGAGAGAGAGAGCGAGAGCAAGAGGCACGTGGAGAGAGTTGGAGAGAGACGGAGAGAGGGAGAGGGAGAGAGAGTGAGAGGGAGGAAGAGAGATGGAGAGATGGAGAGAGGGACAGAGCAAGACAGAGGGAGAGACAGAGGGAGAGGGAGAGAGAGAGGGAGACAGAGGGAGAGAGAGATTTGGAGAGACAGAGATTGGGAGAGAAAGAGGGATAGGGAGAGACAGGGAGAGGGAGAGAGAGACAAGGGAGAGAGTGAGAGAGAGAAGCAGAGGGATTGAGAGAGACAGAGCAAGAAAGAGAGACAGAGGGAGAAACAGAGAGTGAGAGAGAGAGGGAGAGACAGAGGGAGAGAGAGAGGGAGAGACAGAGGGAGGGGAAGAGACAGGGAGAGGGAGAGACAGAGGGAGAGGGAAAGAGAGAGTGAGGGAGAGAGAGATAGAGTGAGAGAGTGAGAGAGAGAGCGAGAGCAGGAGAGACGTGGAGGGAGATGGAGAGAGACAGTGAGAGGTAGAGGGAGAGGGAGCGAGAACGAGAGGGAGAGCGAGAGGGAGAAGGAGAGAGGGCGAGAGAGAGAGACAGAGGGAAAGAGAAAAATAGAGTGAGAGGGAGAGACAGAGGGAGTGTGAGAGAGAGAGAGACAGAGGGAGAGAGAGAGAGAGGGAGAGACAGAGGAAGAGCGAGAGACAGCGGAGAGGGAGAGAGAGTTAGAGAGACAGAGGGAGAGGGAGAGACTGAGGGAGAGGGAGAGACTGAGGGAGAGGGTGAGACTGAGGGAGAGGGTGAGACTGAGGGAGAGGGCGAGACTGAGGGAGAGAGAGACAGAGTGAGAGAGCGAGAGTGAGACAGAGGGAGAGAGAGGCAGAGGGAGAGAGAGGCAGAGGGAGAGGGAGAGATGGACAGATTGAGAGGGAGAGAGAGAGGGAGAGGGAGACAGAGGGAGAGGGAGAGAGAGGTAGAGGGAGATGTAGAGAGAGACAGATGCAGATGGAGAGTGAGGCAGAGGGAGAGGGAGAGGGAGAGAGAGAGAGAGAGTCAGAGGGAGAGGGAGAGAGAGAGAGAGAGAAAGAGGGAGAAGGAGAGGGAGAGACAGAGGGATAGAGAGACTGAGGGAGCTAGAGACAGAGGGAGAGAGGAAGAAAGAGACTCACAGGGAGAGACAGACACACAGAGAGAGAGACAGACAGAAGGAGGGAGGGAGAGAGAGAGACAGACAGAAGGAGGGAGGGAGAGCGAGAGACAGACAGAGGGAGAGACAGAGAGAGGCAGAGGGAACGGGAGAAAGAGGGAGAGGGAGAGAGCGAGAGGGAGACAGAGCGAGAGGGAGACAATGGGAGGGAGAGTCAGAGGGAGGGAGAGTCAGAGGGAGGGAGAGTCAGAGGGAGAGAGAGACAGAGGGAGGGAGACAGAGGGAGGGAGAGAGAGGTAGAGAGAGAGAGGTAGAGAGAGAGAGGTAGAGAGAGACAGAGGTAGAGAGAGACAGAGGGAGAGAGAGACAGAGGGAGAGAGAGACAGAGGGAGAGAGAGACAGAGGGAGAGAGAGACAGGGAGAGACTGAGGGACAGAGAGAGACAGAGGGATTGTGGGAGAGAGAGAGAGAGAGGGAGAGGGAGATGGAGAGTGAGTCAGAGGGAGAGGGAGATGGAGAGTGAGGCAGAGGGAGAGGGAGATGGAGAGTGAGGCAGAGGGAGAGGGAGATGGAGAGTGAGGCAGAGGGAGAGAGAGAGAGAGACAGAGGGAGAGGGAGAGAGAGACAGAGGGAGATACGAAGACAGAGACTCATAGGAAGAGACAGACAGAGAGAGAGAGAGAGAGAGAGTGAGGGAGAGAGAGATAGAGACAGGCAGAGAGTGGGAGAGGGAGAGAGAGAGGGAGAGACAAAGGGAGAGAGAGAGAGAGAGAGACAGGGGGGAGGGACAGAGGGAGAGGGACAGAGAGAGACAGAGGGAGAGGGATAAAGGGAGGGGGATAGGGAGACAGAAGGAGAGAGAGACAGAGGGAGAGAGGAAGACAGAGACTCACAGGGAGAGACATACACAGAGAGGGAGAGTGAGAGAGACAGACAGACAGACAGAGGGAGGGAGAGAGGGAGAGAGACAGACAGAGGGAGAGAGAGAGACAGAGGGAAAGAGAAAGAGAGAGACAGAGGGAGAGAGCAAGAGACAGAGTGAGAGTGGAAGAGAGTGACGCACAGGGAGAGACAGACACAGAGAGAAAGAGAGAGAAGGTGGGAGGGAGAGAGAGACAGACAGAGGGAGGGAGCAAGAGAGATAGGCAGACAGAGTGAGAGAGAGAAACAGAGGGAGAGAGAGAGAGACAGAGGGAGAGTGGGAGATAGAGGGAGAGGGAGAGACAGTGGGAGAGGGAGAGAGAGATAGAGAGACAGAGGGTGAAGCAGACAGATGGAGTGGGTGACAGAGGGAGACAGGAAGACAGAGACTCACAGGGAGAGACAGACACAGAGAGAGGGAGAGTGAGAGAGACAGACAGAAGGATGGAGGGAGAGAGAGAGAGACAAACAGAGGGAGAGACAAACAGAGGGAGAGACAGAGAGAGGCAGAGGGAGGGGGAGACAGAGGGAGGGGGAGACAGAAGGAGAGAGAGACAGAGGGAGGGAGAGACAGAGGGAGGGAGAGACAGAGGGAGGGAGAGACAGAGGGAGGGAGAGACTGAGAGAGGGAGGCAGAGACTGAGAGAGGGAGAGAGATATAGAGAGACAGAGGGAGAGACAGAGTGATAGGGAGAGACAGAGGGATAGGGAGAGACAGAGGTAGAGAGACAGAGGTAAAGAGACAGAGGGAGATAGATAGAGGGAGAGAGAGACAGAGGGAGAGAGAGACAGGCAGAGGGAGAGGGCGAGACAGAGGAAGAGAGGAACAGAGTGAGAGGGAGAGGGAGAGAGAGACAGTGGGTGAGGGTGAGAGAGAGAGAGAGAGATGGAGGTGGAGACAGAGGGAGTGGGAGAGAGAGGGAGAGGGAAGGAGAGGCAGAGGGAGAGAGAGAGAGACAGAGGGAGAGGGAGAGAGGGACAGAGGGAGAGGGAAAGAGTGACAGAGAGAGAGGGAGAGGGAGAGAGAGACAGAGGGAGAGGTTGAGAGAGAGAGAGAGGGAGGGGGAGACAGAGGGATTGGGAGGGAGAGGCAGAGGGAGAGGGATGGAGAGGCAGAGGGAGATGGACAGAGACAGACGGAGATGGAGAGAGAGGCAGAGGGAGAGGGAGAGAGAGAGAGAGAGAGAAAGTGGGAGACAGAGACGGATACAGAGCGAGAGGGAGAGATAGGCAGAGGGAGATGGAGAGGGAGTGCAACAGCAGGAGAGGGAGAGAGACTGAGGGAGAGGGAGAGACAGAGGGAGAGGGAGAGACAGAAAGAGAGGGAGAGGGAGAGCGAGTGTGAGGGAGAGCGAGAATGAGGGAGAGAGAGATAGAGCGAGACAGAGGGAGAGAGAGAAACAGAGGGAGTGGGAGAGTGAGAGAGAGAGAGAGGGAGAGACAGAGAGAGAGGGAGAGGGAGACAGAGAGACAGAGGGAGAGAGAGACACAGGGAGAGAGGGTCAGAGAGAAACAGAGGGTGTGGGAGAGACAGAGGGAGAGAGAGATAGAGTGAGAGGGAGTGTCAGAGGAAGAGATAGAGAGGGAGAGACAGAAGGAAAGGAAGAGACAGAGGGAGAGAGAGGATGAGAGATGGAGATTGGGAAAGAGAGAGAGAGGGAGAGTGAGAGACAGAGGGAGAGTGAGAGACAGAGGGAGAGGGAGAGACAGAGGTAGAGGGAGAGACAGAGGTAGAGGGAGAGACAGAGGGAGAGGGAGAGACAGAGGGAGAGGGAGAGACAGAAGGAGAGGGAGAGAGAGAGGGAAGGGGAGAGAGAGAGACAGCAGTGAGAGAGAGAGAAATAGAGGGAGAGGGAGAGACAGAGGGAGAGATTGAGAGGGAGGAGCAGAGGGAGAGGGAGAGACCGAGCAAGAAAGAGAGAGAGAGGGAGAGAGAGAGTGAGAGACAGAGGGAGATGCAGAGCCAGGGAGAGGGAGAGACAAAGGAAGAGGGAAAGAGAGAGTGAGGGAGAGAGGTATAGAGAGAGATAGAGTGAGAGAGAGAGCGAGAGAAAGAGACACGCTGAGAGAGTTGGAGAGAGACGGAGAGAGGGAGAGAGAGGGAGGGAGAGGGAGAGAGAGAGAGAGGGCGAGAGAGGGAGACAGAGGGAGAGAGAGAAACAGATTGAGAGGGAGAGAGAGGGAGAGAGATGGAGAGAGGGAGAGAGAGACAGAGCAAGACAGAGGGAGAGACAGAGGGAGAGGGAGAGAGAGAGAGAGACAGAGGGAGAGAGAGAGTGGGAGAGACAGAGAGATAGGGAGAGAAAGAGGGATAGAGAGACAGAGGGAGAGAGTGTGAGAGACACACAGGGAGAGAGAGAGACAGAGCAAGATAGAGAGACAGAGGGAGAAACAGAGGGAGAGTGAGAGAGAGAGAGAGAGAGGGAGAGAGAGGGAGAGGCAGAGGGAGAGGCAGAGGGAGAGGCAGAGACAGGGAGAGGGAGAGACTGAGGGAGATGGAGAAGGAAAGAGAGAGTGAGGGAGAGAGAGATAGAGAGAGTGAGAGAGAGAGCGAGAGCAAGAGAGATGCGGAGAGAGATGGAGAGAGACGGAGAGAGGTAGAGGTAGTGGGAGAGGGAGAGTGAGAGGGAGAAAGAGTGAGAATGAGAGAGAGAGGGAGAGAGAGAGAGACAGAGGGAGAGAGAGAAATAGAGTGAGAGGGAGAGACAGAGGGAGAGACAGAGGGAGAGACAGAGGGAGAGTGAGAGAGGGAGAGAGAGAGGGAGAGAGAGAGGGAGAGAGAGAGGGAGAGGCAGAGAGAGAGGGAGAGGGAAAGAGAGAGTGAGGGAGAGAGAGATAGAGAGAGGGAGAGAGAGTGAGAGAGAGAGCGAGAGCAAGAGACACGTGGAGAGAGATGGAGAGAGATGGAGAGAGGGAGAGGGAGAGGGATAGAGAATGATAGGGAGAGAGGGAGGGAGAGGGAGAGAGAGAGGGCGAGTGGGAGAGACAGTGGGAGAGAGAGAAACAGAGTGAGAGGGAGTGAGAGGGAGTGAGAGGGAGTGAGAGGGAGTGAGAGGGAGAGAGATAGAGAGAGGGAGAGAGAGAGAGAGAGAGACAGAGGGAGAGAGAGAGTGGGAGAGGGGTAAGGAGAGAAAGAGGGAGAGGGAGAGAGAGACAGAGGGAGAGAGTGAGAGAGAGAAGCAGAGGGAGAGAGAGAGACAGAGCAAGAAAGAAGGACAGAGGGAGAGACAGAGGGAGAGAGAGAGAGATGAGTGGAGAGAGAGATAGAGAGAGACAGAGGGAGAGTGAGAAACAGAGGAGAGGGAGAGGGCGAGGGAGAGACAGAGGGAGGGAGATTGAGAGAGAGAGGGAGTGACCGGGGGAGAGGGAGAGAGACAGAAAGAGAGACAGAGGTAGAGAGAGCCACAGAGACAGAGGGAGAGGCAGAGGGATAGAGAGAGGGAGAGAGAGACAGAGGGAGGGAGCGAGAGAGATAGGCAGACAGAGGGAGAGAGAGAGAGAGACAGAGGGAGAGAAAGAGAGAGACAGAGGGAGAGAAAGAGAGAGACAGAGGGAGAGGGAGAGACAGAGGGAGAGGGAGAGACAGAGGGAGAGGGAGAGACAGTGGGAGAGGGAGAGAAAGATAGAGAGACAGAGCGAGAGGCAGAGACAGAGGGAGAGACTGACAGAGGGAGAGAGGAAGACAGAGACTCACAGGGAGAGCCAGACATAGAGAGAGGGAGAGTGATAGAGACAGACAGAAGAAGGGTGGGAGAGACAGAGAGAGGCAGAGGTAGAGGGAGACAGAGGGAGAGGGAGACAGAGGGAGGGGAAGATAGAGGTAGGGAGAGGGAGAGAGAGAGAGGGTGAGAGAGAGAGACAGAGGGAGAGAGAGAAACAGAGTGAGACGGAGAGAGAGGGAGAGAGAGACAGAGCAAGACAGAGGGAGAGGGAGAGAGAGAGAGAAGAAGGGTGGGAGAGACAGAGAGAGGCAGAGGGAGAGGGAGACAGAGGGAGGGGAAGACAGAGGTAGGGAGAGGGAGAGAGAGAGAGGGCGAGAGAGAGAGACAGAGGGAGAGAGAGAAACAGAGTGAGAGGGAGAGAGAGGGAGAGAGAGACCGAGCAAGACAGAGGGAGAGGGAGAGAGAGACAGAGGGAGAGAGAGAGTGGGAGAGAAAGAGAGATATGGAGAGAAAGAGGGAGAGGGAGAGACAGGGAGAGGGAGAGAGAGACAGAGGGAGAGAGTGAGAGAGAGAAGCAGAGGGAGAGAGAGAGACAGAGCAACAAAGAGAGACAGAGGGAGAAACAGAGGGAGAGTGAGAGAGAGAGAGAGACAGAGGGAGAGAGAGAGAGACGGAGGGAGAGGCAGAGACAGGGAGAGGGAGAGACAGAGGGAGAGGAAGAGGGAAAGAGAGAGTGAGGGAGAGAGAGATAGAGAGAGTGAGAGAGTGAGAGCGAGAGCAAGAGCGACGCGGAGAGAGATGGAGAGAGACGGAGAGAAGTAGAGGTAGAGGGAGAGGGAGAGGGAGTGGGAGAGAGAGAGAGAGAGAGGGAGAGTGGGAAAGACAATGGGAGAGAGAGAAACAGAGTGAGAGGGAGAGAGATGGAGAGAGGGAGAGAGAGACAGAGCAAGACAGAGGGAGAGACAGAGTGAGAGAGAGAGAGAGAGACAGAGGGGTAGGGATAGAAAGAGGGAGAGACAGGGAGAGGGAAAGGGAGAGAGAGACTGAGGGAGAGAGTGAGAGAGAGAAGCAGAGGGAGAGAGAGAGACAGAGCAAGAAAGAAGGACAGAGGGAGAGACAGAGGGAGAGAGAGAGAGAGATAGAGAGAGACAGAGGGAGAGTGTGAAACACAGGGAGAGGGAGAGGGCGAGGGAGAGACAGAGGGAGAGGGAGAGACAGAGGGAGAGGGAGATTGAGAGAGAGAGGGAGAGGGAGGGACCGGGGGAGAGGGAGAGAGAGAGAGAGAGAGAGAGACAGAGGTAGAGAGAGCCACAGAGACATAGGGAGAGGCAGAGGGATAGAGAGAGGGAGAGAGAGACAGAGGGAGGGAGCGCGAGAGATAGGCAGACAGAGGGAGAGAGAGAGAGACAGAGGGAGAGAGAGAGAGAGACAGAGGGAGAGAGAGAGACAGAGGGAGAGGGAGAGACAGAGGGAGAGGGAGAGACAGAGGGAGAGGGAGAGACAGAGGGAGAGGGAGAGACAGTGGGAGAGGGAGAGAGAGATAGATAGAGAGACAGAGGGAGAGGCCGAGACAGAGGGAGAGGGTGATGGAGGGAGAGGGATAGAGAGACAGAGGGAGAGAGAGACAGAGGGAGAGAGGAAGACAGAGACTCACAGGGAGAGACAGACACAGAGAGAGGGAGAGTGAGAGAGACAGACAGAAGGAGGGGGGAGATAGAGAGAGAGAGAGAGGCAGAGGGAGGGGGAGACAGAGGGAGGGAGAGAGAGATAGACAGAGGGAGAGACAGAGGGATAGGGATAGACAGAGGTAGAGAGACAGAGGGAGAGAGGGAGAGAGGGAGAGAGAGACAGAGGGAGCGAGAGACAGAGGGAGAGAGAGACAGAGACAGAGGGAGAGGGTGAGAGAGAGAGAGGGAGGGGGAGACAGAAGGAGTGGGAGAGAGAGGCAGAGGGAGAGGGAGGGAGAGGCAGAGGGAGATAGAGAGAGAGACAGATGGAGATGGAGAGTGAGGCAGAGGGAGAGGGAGAGAGAGAGACAGGCAGAGGGAGAGGGAGAAAGAGAGAGAGGGAGAGAGAGAGAGAGACAGAGGGAGAGGGAGAGAGAGGGAGAGAGAGGCAGAGGGAGAGAGAGAGAGAGACAAATGGAGAAGGAAAGAGAGACAGAGGGAGAGGGAAAGAGAGACAGAGGGAGAGGGAAAGAGAGACAGAGGGAGAGGAAGAGAGTGACAGAGGGAGAGGGAAAGAGAGACAGAGGGAGAGGGAAAGGGAGACAGAGGGAGAGGGAAAGGGAGACAGAGGGAGAGGATGAGAAAGACAGAGGGAGAGGGAGAGAGTGACAGAGGGAGAGGGAGAGAGTGACAGAGGGAGAGGGAGAGAGTGACAGAGGGAGAGGGTAAGAGTGACAGAGGGAGAGGGAAAGAGTGACAGAGGGAGAGGGAAAGAGTGACAGAGGGAGAGGGAAAGAGCGACAGAGGGAGAGAGCGACAGAGGGAGAGGGTGAGAGAGAGAGAGAGAGGGAGGGGGAGACAGAGGGATTGGGAGAGAGGCAGAGGAAGAGGGAGGGAGAGGCAGAGGGAGATGGAGAGAGAGACAGATGGAGAGTGAGGCAGAGGGAGAGGGAGAGAGAGAGGGGCAGAGGGAGAGGGAGAGAGAGAGAGAGAGACAGTTGGAGACGGAGAGGGAGACAGAGGGAGAGGGAGAGATAGACGGAGGGAGATGGAGAGGGAGTGGGACAGCAGGAGAGGGAGAGAGACAGAGGGAGAGACAGAGAGAGAGGGAGTGGGAGAGTGAGTGTGAGGGAGAGTGAGTATGAGGGAGAGAGAGATAGAGCGAGACAGAGGGAGAGAGAGAAACAGAGGGTGTGGGAGAGGGAGAGAGAGACAGAGGGAGAGAGAGAGAGGGAGAGACAGAGAGAGAGGGAGAGGGAGACAGAGAGACACAGGGAGAGAGAGAGACACAGGGAGAGAGGGTGAGAGAGAAACAGAGGGAGTGGGAGAGACAGAGGGAGAGAGAGTGAGAGGGAGTGTCAGAGGAAAATAGAGGGAGAGACAGAAGGAAAGGAAGGGACAGAGGGAGAGAGAGGATGAGAGATGGAGATTGGGAAAGAGAGAGAGAGGAAGAGGGAGAGACAGAGGGAGAGGGAGAGACAGAGGGAGAGGGAGAGACAGAGGGAGAGGGAGAGACAGAGGGAGAGGGAGAGACAGAGGGAGAGGGAGAGACAGAGGGAGAGGGAGAGACAGAGGGAGAGGGAGAGACAGAGGGAGAGAGAGAGGGAGGGGGAGAGAGAGAGAGAGCAGTGAGAGAGAGAGAAACAGAGGGAGAGGGAGAGACAGAGGGAGAGATTGAGAGAGAGAAGCAGAGGGAGAGGGAGAGACAGAGCAAGAAAGAGAGACAGAGGGAGAGTGAGTGAGAGAGAGACAGTGGGAAAGAGAGAGAGGGAGAGAGAGAGCGAGAGACAGATGCAGAGGCAGAGACAGGGAGAGGGAGAGACAGAGAGAGAGGGAAAGAGAGAGTGAGGGAGAGAGAGATAGAGAGACATAGAGTGAGAGAGAGAGCGAGAGAGCAAGAGACACGCGGAGATAGTTGGAGAGAGACGGAGAGAGGGAGAGGGAGAGAGAGCGAGAGGGAAGGAGAGAGAGACAGAGGTAGAGAGAGCCACAGAGACAGAGGGAGAGGCAGAGGGATAGAGAGAGGGAGAGAGAGACAGAGGGAGGGTGCGAGAGAGATAGGCAGACAGAGGGAGAGAGAGAGAGAGACAGAGGGAGAGAGAGAGACAGAGGGAGGGAGAGTGAGAGACAGAGGGAGAGTGAGAGACAGAGGGAGAGAGAGAGACAGAGGGAGAGGGAGAGACAGAGGGAGAAGGAGAGACAGTGGGAGAGGGAGAGAGAGATAGAGAGACAGAGGGAGAGGCCGAGACAGAGGGAGAGGGTGATGGAGGGAGAGGGATAGAGAGACAGAGAGAGAGAGAGAGACAGAGGGAGAGAGGAAGACAGAGACTCACAGGGAGAGACAGACACAGAGAGAGGGAGAGTGAGAGAGACAGACAGAAGGAGGGGTGGAGATAGAGAGACAGAGAGAGGCAGAGGGAGGGGGAGACAGAGGGAGGGGGAGACAGAGGGAGGGAGAGAGAGATAGAGAGACAGAGGGAGAGAGAGAGACAGAGGGATAGAGGGAGAGAGGGAGAGTGATAGAGGGAGCGAGAGACAGAGGGAGAGAGAGACAGAGACAGAGGGAGAGGGTGAGAGAGAGAGAGGGAGGGGGAGACAGAGGGAGTGGGAGAGAGAGGCAGAGGGAGAGGGAGTGAGAGGCAGAGGGAGATAGAGAGAGAGAGAGATGGAGATGGAGAGTGAGGCAGAGGGAGAGGGAGAGAGAGAGACAGGCAGAGGGAGAGGGAGAAAGAGAGAGGGAGAGAGAGAGAGAGACAGAGGGAGAGGGAGAGAGAGGGAGAGAGAGGCAGAGGGAGAGGGAGAGAGAGACAAATGGAGAAGGAAAGAGAGACAGAGGGAGAGGGAAAGAGAGACAGAGGGAGAGGGAAAGAGAGACAGAGGGAGAGGAAGAGAGTGACAGAGGGAGAGGGAGAGAGTGACAGAGGGAGAGGGAAAGAATGACAGAGAGAGAGGGAAAGAGTGACAGAGGGAGAGGGAAAGAGTGACAGAGGGAGAGGGAAAGAGTGACAGAGGGAGAGAGCGACAGAGGGAGAGGGTGAGAGAGAGAGAGAGAGGGAGGGGGAGACAGAGGGATTGGGAGAGAGGCAGAGGGAGAGGGAGGGAGAGGCAGAGGGAGATGGAGAGAGAGAGACAGATGGAGAGTGAGGCAGAGGGAGAGGGAGAGAGAGAGAGAGAGACAGTTGGAGACGGAGAGGGAGACAGAGGGAGAGGGAGAGATAGACAGAGGGAGATGGAGAGGGAGTGCGACAGCAGGAGAGGGAGAGGGAGAGAGACAGAGGGAGAGACAGAGAGAGAGCGAGTGTGAGGGAGAGCGAGTATGAGGGAGAGAGAGATAGAGCGAGACAGAGGGAGAGAGAGAAACAGAGGGTGTGGGAGAGGGAGAGAGAGACAGAGGGAGAGAGAGAGAGGGAGAGACAGAGAGAGAGGGAGAGGGAGACAGAGAGACACAGGGAGAGAGAGAGACACAGGGAGAGAGGGTGAGAGAGAAACAGAGGGAGTGGGAGAGACAGAGGGAGAGATAGAGTGAGAGGGAGTGTCAGAGGAAGGTAGAGAGAGGGAGAAACAGAAGGAAAGGAAGGGACAGAGGGAGAGAGAGGATGAGAGATGGAGATTGGGAAAGAGAGAGAGAGGAAGAGGGAGAGACAGAGGGAGAGGGAGAGACAGAGGGAGAGGGAGAGGGAGGGGGAGAGAGAGAGAGAGCAGTGAGAGAGAGAGAAACAGAGGGAGAGGGAGAGACAGAGGGAGAGATTGAGAGAGAGAAGCAGAGGGAGAGGGAGAGACAGAGCAAGAAAGAGAGACAGAGGGAGAGAGAGAGAGAGAGAGCAAGACACACGGAGATAGTTGGAGAGAGACGGAGAGAGGGAGAGGGAGAGGGAGAGAGAGCGAGAGGGAGAGGGAGAGAGGGAGGGAGAGGGAGAGAGAAAGGGCGAGAGAGAGAGATGGAGGGAGAGAGAGAAAGAGAGTGAGAGGGAGAGAGAGGGAGAGAGATGGAGAGAGGGAGAGAGAGACAGAGCAAGACAGAGGGAGAGACAGAGGTAGAGGGAGAGAGAGAGCGAGACAAAGGGAGAGAGAGAGTGGGAGAGACAGAGAGATAGGGAGAGAAAGAGGCAGAGTGAGAGACAGGGAGAGAGAGAGAGAGTCAGAGGGAGACAGTGAGAGAGAGAAGCAGAGGGAGAGAGAGAGACAGAGCCAGAAAGAGAGACAGAGGAAGAAACAGAAGGAGATTGAGAGAGAGAGACAGAGAGAGAGGGAGAGAGAGAGGTAGAGACAGAGGGAGAGGCAGAGACAGGGAGAGGGAGAGACTGAGGGAGATGGAGAAGGAAAGAGAGAGTGAGGGCGAGAGAGATAGAGAGAGTGAGAGACAGAACGAGAGCAAGTGAGACGTGGAGAGAGATGGAGAGAGATGGAGAGAGATGGAGAGAGATGGAGAGAGATGGAGAGAGATGGAGAGAGATGGAGAGAGACGGAGAGAGGGAGAGGGAGAGGGAGAGAGAGAGAGGGCGAGAGAGAGAGACAGAGGGAGAGAGAGAAATAGAGTGAGAGGGAGAGACAGAGGGAGAGTGAGGGAGAGAGAGTGAGGGAGAGAGAGTGAGGGAGAGAGAGTGAGGGAGAGAGAGAGAGGGAGAGAGAGAGAGCGAGGGAGAGAGAGCGAGGGAGAGAGAGCGAGGGAGAGAGAGCGAGGGAGAGAGAGAGAGGGAGAGGGAAAGATAGACTGAGGGAGAGAGAGATAGAGAGAGGTGGAGTGAGAGAGAGAGAGCGAGAGCAAGAAACATGTGGAGAGAGATGGAGAGAGACGGACAGAGAGAGAGGGAGAGGGATAGAGAACGAGAGGGAGAGAGGAAGGGGGAGGGAGAGAGAGAGGGCGAGTGGGAGAGACAGTGGGAGAGAGAGAAACAGAGTGAGAGGGAGAGAGGGAGAGAGATGGAGAGAGGGAGAGAGAGACAGAGCAAGACAGAGGGAGAGGGAGAGAGAGAGAAAGACAGAGGGAGAGAGAGAGTGGGAGAGACAGAGGGGTAGGGAGAGAAAGAGGGAGAGGGAGAGACAGGGAGAGGGAGAGAAAGACAGAGGGAGAGAGGGAGAGAGAGAGACAGAGCAAGAAAGAAGGACAGAGGGAGAGACAGAGGGAGAGTGAGAGTGAGAGAGAGAGAGCGAGAGCAAGAGACACGTGGAGAGAGATGGAGAGAGACAGAGAGAGGGATAGGGATAGAGAACGAGAGGGAGAGAGGGAGGGTGAGGGAGAGGGAGAGAGAGAGGGCGAGTGGGAGAGACAGTGGGAGAGAGAGAAACAGAGTGAGAGGGAGAGAGATGGAGAGAGGGAGAGAGAGACAGAGCAAGACAGAGGGAGAGACAGAGGGAGAGGGAGAGAGAGAGAGAGACAGAGGGAGAGAGAGAGTGGGAGACAAAGAGGGAGAGGGAGAGACAGGGAGAGGGAGAGAAAGACAGAGGGAGAGAGTGTGAGAGAGAAGCAGAGGGAGAGAGAGATAGAGCAAGAAAGAAGGACAGAGGGAGAGACAGAGGGAGAGAGAGAGAGATAAGTGGAGAGAGAGATAGAGAGAGACAGAGGGAGAGTGAGAAACAGAGGGAGAGGGAGAGGGTGAGGGAGAGACAGAGGGAGAGGGAGAGAGATAGGGTGAGGGAGTGACTGGGGGAGAGGGAGAGAGAGAGAGACAGAGGGAGAGAGAGAGTGGGAGAGACAGAGGGATATGGAGAGAAAGAGGGAGAGGGAGAGACAGGGAGAGGGAGAGAGAGACAGAGGGAGAGAGTGAGAGAGAGAAGCAGAGGGAGAGAGGGAGAGAGATGGAGAGAGCGAGAGAGAGACATAGCAAGACAGAGGGAGAGACAGAGGGAGAGGGAGAGAGAGAAGCAGAGGGAGAGAGAGAGACAGAGCAAGAAAGAAGGACAGAGGGAGTGACAGAGGGAGAGGGAGAGAGAGAGAGCCAGAGCAAGAGACACGTGGAGAGAGATGGAGAGAGACGGAGAGAGGGAGAGGGAGAGGGATAGAGAACGAGAGGGAGAGGGAGTGACCGGGGGAGAGAAAGAGAGAGACAGAGGGAGAGAAAGAGAGAGACAGAGGGAGAGAAAGAGAGAGACAGAGGGAGAGAAAGAGAGAGACAGAGGGAGAGAAAGAGAGAGACAGAGGGAGAGAAAGAGACAGAGGGAGAGGGAGAGACAGAGGGAGAGGGAGAGACAGTGGGAGAGGGAGAGAAAGATAGCGAGACAGAGCGAGAGGCAGAGACAGAGGGAGAGACTGACAGAGGGAGAGAGGAAGACAGAGACTCACAGGGAGAGCCAGACACAGAGAGAGGGAGAGTGAGAGAGACAGACAGAAGAAGGGTGGGAGAGACAGAGAGAGGCAGAGGGAGAGGGAGACAGAGGGAGAGGGAGACAGAGGGAGGGGAAGATAGAGGTAGGGAGAGGGAGAGAGAGAGAGGGTGAGAGAGAGAGACAGAGGGAGAGAGAGAAACAGAGTGAGACGGAGAGAGAGGGAGAGAGAGACAGAGCAAGACAGAGGGAGAGGGAGAGAGAGAGAGAGAGAAGAAGGGTGGGAGAGACAGAGAGGCAGAGGGAGAGGGAGACAGAGGGAGGGGAAGACAGAGGTAGGGAGAGGGAGAGAGAGAGAGGGCGAGAGAGAGAGACAGAGGGAGAGAGAGAAACAGAGTGAGAGGAAGAGAGAGGGAGAGAGAGACAGAGCAAGACAGAGGGAGAGGGAGAGAGAGACAGAGGGAGAGAGAGAGTGGGAGAGAAAGAGAGATATGGAGAGAAAGAGGGAGAGGGAGAGACAGGGAGAGGGAGAGAGAGACAGAGGGAGAGAGTGAGAGAGAGAAGCAGCTGGAGAGAGAGAGACAGAGCAACAAAGAGAGACAGAGGGAGAAACAGAGGGAGAGTGAGAGAGAGAGAGAGACAGAGGGAGAGAGAGAGAGACAGAGGGAGAGAGAGAGAGACAGAGGGAGAGGCAGAGACAGGGAGAGGGAGAGACAGATGGAGAGGGAGAGGGAAAGAGAGAGTGAGGGAGAGAGAGATAGAGAGAGTGAGAGAGTGAGAGCGAGAGCAAGAGTGACGCGGAGAGAGATGGAGAGACGGAGAGAAGTAGAGGTAGAGGGAGAGGGAGAGGGAGTGGGAGAGAGAGGGAGAGAGAGAGGGCGAGTGGGAAAGACAGTGGGAGAGAGAGAAACAGAGTGAGAGGGAGAGAGATGGAGAGAGGGAGAGAGAGACAGAGCAAGACAGAGGGAGAGACAGAGGGAGAGCGAGAGAGAGAGAGAGAGAGAGAGAGAGAGAGACAGAGGGAGAGAGAGAGTGGGAGAGACAGAGGGGTAGGGATAGAAAGAGGGAGAGACAGGGAGAGGGAAAGGGAGAGAGAGACTGAGGGAGAGAGTGAGAGCGAGAAGCAGAGGGAGAGAGAGAGACAGAGCAAGAAAGAAGGACAGAGGGAGAGACAGAGGGAGAGAGAGAGAGAGATAGAGAGAGACAGAGGGAGAGTGTGAAACACAGGGAGAGGGAGAGGGCGAGGGAGAGACAGAGGGAGAGGGAGAGACAGAGGGAGAGGGAGATTGAGAGAGAGAGGGAGAGGGAGGGACCGGGGGAGAGGGAGAGAGAGAGAGAGAGAGAGACAGAGGTAGAGAGAGCCACAGAGACAGAGGGAGAGGCAGAGGGATAGAGAGAGGGAGAGAGAGACAGAGGGAGGGAGCGAGAGAGATAGGCAGACAGAGGGAGAGAGAGAGAGACAGAGGGAGAGGGAGAGACAGAGGGAGAGACAGAGGGAGAGACAGAGGGAGAGGGAGAGACAGAGGGAGAGGGAGAGACAGAGGGAGAGGGAGAGACAGTGGGAGAGGGAGAGAGAGATAGAGAGACAGAGGGAGAGGCCGAGACAGAGGGAGAGGGTGATGGAGGGAGAGGGATAGAGAGACAGAGGGAGAGAGAGACAGAGGGAGAGAGGAAGACAGAGACTCACAGGGAGAGACAGACACAGAGGGAGGGAGAGTGAGAGAGACAGACAGAAGGAGGGGGGAGATAGAGAGACAGAGAGAGGCAGTGGGAGGGGGAGACAGAGGGAGGGAGAGAGAGATAGACAGAGGGAGAGACAGAGGGATAGGGATAGACAGAGGTAGAGAGACAGAGGGAGAGAGGGAGAGAGAGACAGAGGGAGCGAGAGACAGAGGGAGAGAGAGACAGAGACAGAGGGAGAGGGTGAGAGAGAGAGAGGGAGGGGGAGACAGAAGGAGTGGGAGAGAGAGGCAGAGGGAGAGGGAGGGAGAGGCAGAGGGAGATAGAGAGAGAGACAGATGGAGATGGAGAGTGAGGCAGAGGGAGAGGGAGAGGGAGAAAGAGAGAGAGGGAGAGAGAGAGAGAGACAGAGGGAGAGGGAGAGAGAGGCAGAGGGAGAGGGAGAGAGAGACAAATGGAGAAGGAAAGAGAGACAGAGGGAGAGGGAAAGAGAGACAGAGGGAGAGGGAAAGAGTGACAGAGGGAGAAGGAAAGAGTGACAGAGGGAGAGGGAAAGAGTGACAGAGGGAGAGAGCGACAGAGGGAGAGGGTGAGGGAGAGAGAGAGAGAGAGGGGGAGGGGGAGACAGAGGGATTGGGAGAGAGGCAGAGGGAGAGGGAGGGAGAGGCAGAGGGAGAAGGAAAGAGAGACAGAGGGAGAGGGAAAGAGAGACAGAGGGAGATGGAAAGAGAGACAGAGGGAGAGGATGAGAAAGACAGAGGGAGAGGGAGAGAGTGACAGAGGGAAAGGGTAAGAGTGAAAGAGGGAGAGGGAAAGAGTGACAGAGGGAGAGGGAAAGAGTGACAGAGGGAGAGGGAAAGAGCGACAGAGGGAGAGACCGACAGAGGGAGAGGGTGAGAGAGAGAGAGGGAGGGGGAGACAGAGGGATTGGGAGAGAGGCAGAGGGAGAGGGAGGGAGAGGCAGAGGGAGATGGAGAGAGAGACAGATGGAGAGTGAGGCAGAGGGAGAGGGAGAGAGAGAGGGGCAGAGGGAGAGGGAGAGAGAGAGAGAGAGAGATGGAGAGGGAGTGGGACAGCAGGAGAGGGAGAGGGAGAGAGACAGAGGGAGAGACAGAGAGAGAGGGAGTGGGAGAGTGAGTGTGAGGGAGAGTGAGTATGAGGGAGAGAGAGATAGAGCGAGACAGAGGGAGAGAGAGAAACAGAGGGTGTGGGAGAGGGAGAGAGAGACAGAGGGAGAGAGAGGGAGAGACAGAGAGAGAGGGAGAGGGAGACAGAGAGACACAGGGAGAGAGAGAGACACAGGGAGAGAGGGTGAGAGAGAAACAGAGGGAGTGGGAGAGACAGAGGGAGAGAGAGTGAGAGGGAGTGTCAGAGGAAAATAGAGAGAGGGAGAGACAGAAGGAAAGGAAGGGACAGAGGGAGAGAGAGGATGAGAAATGGAGATTGGGAAAGAGAGAGAGAGGAAGAGGGAGAGACAGAGGGAGAGGGAGAGACAGAGGGAGAGAGAGAGGGAGGGGGAGAGAGAGAGAGAGCAGTGAGAGAGAGAGAGAAACAGAGGGAGAGGGAGAGACAGAGGGAGAGATTGAGAGAGAGAAGCAGAGGGAGAGGGAGAGACAGAGCAAGAAAGAGAGACAGAGGGAGAGTGAGAGAGAGAGAGAGCAAGAGACACGCGGAGATAGTTGGAGAGAGACGGGGAGAGGGAGAGGGAGAGGGAGAGAGCGAGAGGGAGAGGGAGAGAGGGAGGGAGAGGGAGAGAGAGAGGGCGAGAGAGAGAGACGGAGGGAGAGAGAGATACAGAGTGAGAGGTAGAGAGAGGGAGAGAGATGGAGAGAGACGGAGAGAGGGAGAGGGAGAGAGAGCGAGAGGGAGAGAGGGAGGGAGAGAGAGAGCGAGACAAAGGGAGAGAGAGAGTGGGAGAGACAGAGAGATAGGGAGAGAAAGAGGCAGAGTGAGAGACAGGGAGAGAGAGAGAGAGAGTCAGATGGAGACAGTGAGAGAGAGAAGCAGAGGGAGAGAGATGGACAGAGCCAGAAAGAGAGACAGAGGAAGAAACAGAAGGAGATTGAGAGAGAGAGACAGAGAGAGAGGGAGAGAGAGAGGTAGAGACAGAGGGAGAGGCAGAGACAGGGAGAGGGAGAGACTGAGGGAGATGGAGTAGTAAAGAGAGAGTGAGGGCGAGAGAGATAGAGAGAGTGAGAGACAGAACGAGAGCAAGTGAGACGTGGAGAGAGATGGAGAGAGATGGAGAGAGACGGAGAGAGGTAGAGGGAGAGGGAGAGAGAGAGAGGGCGAGAGAGAGAGACAGAGGCAGAGAGAGAAATAGAGTGAGAGGGAGAGACAGAGGGAGAGTGAGGGAGAGAGAGTGAGGGAGAGAGAGTGAGGGAGAGAGAGAGAGGGAGAGAGAGAGAGAGGGAGAGAGAGAGAGGGAGAGAGAGAGAGGGAGAGAGAGAGAGGGAGAGAGAGAGAGGGAGGGAGAGAGAGTGAGGGAGAGAGAGTGAGGGAGAGAGAGTGAGGGAGAGAGAGCGAGGGAGAGAGAGCGAGGGAGAGAGAGGGAGAGAGAGGGAGAGAGATGGAGAGAGGGAGAGAGAGACAGAGCAAGACAGAGGGAGAGGGAGAGAGAGAGAAAGACAGAGGGAGAGAGAGAGTAGGAGAGACAGAGGGGTAGGGAGAGAAAGAGGGAGAGGGAGAGACAGGGAGAGGGAGAGAGAGACAGAGGGAGAGAGTGAGAGAGAGAAGCAGAGGGAGAGAGAGAGACAGAGCAAGAATGAAGGACAGAGGGAGAGACAGAGGGAGAGTGAGAGAGAGAGAGCGAGAGCAAGAGACACGTGGAGAGAGATGGAGAGAGACGGAGAGAGGAAGAGGGATAGAGAACGAGAGGGAGAGAGGGATGGTGAGGGAGAGGGAGAGAGAGAGGGCGAGTGGGAGAGACAGTGGGAGAGAGAGAAACAGAGTGAGAGGGAGAGAGATGGAGAGAGCAAGAGAGAGACAGAGCAAGACAGAGGGAGAGACAGAGGGAGAGGGAGAGAGAGAGAGAGACAGAGGGAGAGAGAGAGTGTGAGACGAAGAGGGAGAGGGAGAGACAGGGAGAGGGAGAGAAAGACAGAGGGAGAGAGTGAGAGAGAGAAGCAGAGGGAGAGAGAGATAGAGCAAGAAAGAAGGACAGAGGAAGCGACAGAGGGAGAGAGAGAGAGATAAGTGGAGAGAGAGATAGAGAGAGACAGAGGGAGAGTGAGAAACAGAGGGAGAGGGAGAGGGTGAGGGAGAGACAGAGGGAGAGGGAGAGAGAGAGGGTGAGGGAGTGACTGGGGGAGAGGGAGAGAGAGACAGAGCAAGACAGAGGGTGAGACAGAGGGAGAGGGAGAGAGAGAGAGAGACAGAGGGAGAGAGAGAGTGGGAGAGACAGAGGGATATGCAGAGAAAGAGGGAGAGGGAGAGACAGGGAGAGGGAGAGAGAGACAGAGGGAGAGAGTGAGAGAGAGAAGCAGAGGGAGAGAGGGAGAGAGGGAGAGAGGGAGAGAGATGGAGAGAGGGAGAGAGAGAGAGCAAGACAGAGGGAGAGACAGAGGGAGAGGGAGAGTGGGAGAGACAGAGGGGCAGGGAGAGAAAGAGGGAGAGGGAGAGACAGGGAGAGGGAGAGAGAGAGAGAGACAGAGGGAGAGAGAGAGTGGGAGAGACAGAGGGGCAGGGAGAGAAAGAGGGAGAGGGAGAGACAGGGAGAGGGAGAGAGAGACAGAGGGAGAGAGTGAGAGAGAGAAGCAGAGGGAGAGAGAGAGACAGAGCAAGAAAGAAGGACAGAGGGAGAGACAGAGGGAGAGGGAGAGAGAGAGAGAGAGAGAGCCAGAGCAAGAGACACTTGGAGAGAGATGGAGATAGACGGAGAGAGGGAGAGGGAGAGGGAGAGGGATAGAGAACGAGAGGGAGAGGGAGTGACCGGGGGAGAGGGAGAGACAGAGGGAGAGAGAGCCACAGAGACAGAAGGAGAGGCAGAGGGAGAGAGAGAGGGAGAGGGAGTGACCGGGGGAGAGAGAGAGGGAGAGAGAGACAGAGGGCCAGAGAAACAGCAGGTTAGAGAGACTGAGGGAGAGAGAGATGGAGGGAGAGATGAAGACAGAGACTCACAGGGAGAGACAAAGACAGAGAGAGAGAGAAAAACAGGCAGAGGGAGGGAGAGCGAGAGAGAGAGAGACAGAGGAGAGGGAGAGACAGAGGGTGAGCGAGAGACAGAGGGAGAGAGTGAGGGAATGACAGAGGGAGAGGGAGAGGGAAAGAGAGAGTGGGGGATAGAGAGATAGAGAGAGGGAGAGAGAGTGAGAGAGAGAGTGAGAGCAAGAGACAAGCGGAGAGAGATGGAGGGAGAGAGAGGGAGAGGGAGAGACGGAGGGAGAGGGAGAGAGAGAGAGAGGGCGAGAGACAGAGGGAGAGAGAGAAACAGAATGAGAGGGAGAGACAGAGGGAGAGAGAGGGAGAGAGATGGAGAGAGGGAGAGAGAGACAGAGCAAGACAGAGGGAGAGACAGAGGGAGAGGGACAGAGGGAGAGACAGAGGGAGAGGGAGAGAGAGAGAGACAGAGGGAGAGAGAGAGTGGGAGAGACAGAGGGAGAGATTGAGAGAGAGAAGCAGAGGGAGAGGGAGAGACAGAGCAAGAAAGAGAGACAGAGGGAGAGTGAGAGAGAGAGAGACAGAGGGAGAGAGAGAGCGAGAGACAGATGGAGAGGCAGAGACAGGGAGAGGGAGAGACAGAGGGAGAGGGAAAGAGAGAGTGAGGGAGAGAGAGATAGAGTGAGAGAGAGAGATAGAGCAAGAGACACGCGGAGATAGTTGGAGAGAGACGGAGAGAGGGAGAGGGAGAGAGAGCGAGAGGGAGGGAGAGGGAGAGGGAGAGAGGGCGAAAGAGAGAGACAGAGGGAGAGAGAGAAACAGAGTGAGAGGGAGTGAGAGGGAGAGAGAGGGAGAGAGATGGAGAGAGGGAGAGAGAGACAGAGCAAGACAGAGGGAGAGACAGAGGGAGAGGGAGAGAGAGAGCGAGACAAAGGGAGAGAGAGAGTGGGAGAGACAGAGAGATAGGGAGAGAAAGAGGCAGAGTGAGAGACTGGGAGAGAGAGAGAGTCAGAGGGAGACAGTGAGAGAGAGAAGCAGAGGGAGAGAGAGAGACAGAGCAAGAAAGAGAGAGAGAGAGAGAAACAGAAGGAGATTGAGAGAGAGACAGAGAGAGAGGGAGAGAGATAGGTAGAGACAGAGGGAGAGGCAGAGACAGGGAGAGCGAGAGACTGAGGGAGAGGGAGAAGGAAAGAGAGAGTGAGGGCGAGAGAGATAGAGAGAGTGAGAGACAGAACGAGAGCAAGTGAGACGTGGAGAGAGATGGAGAGAGACGGAGAGAGGGAGAGGGAGAGGGGGAGGGAGAGGGAGAGAGAGAGGGCGAGAGAGAGAGACAGAGCGGAGAGACGGAGAGAGGGAGAGGGAGAGAGAGAGGGAGAGGGAGAGAGAGAGGGAGAGGGAGAGAGAGAGGGAGAGGGAGAGAGAGAGGGAGAGAGAGAGGGAGAGGGAGAGAGAGAGAGGGAGGGAGAGAGAGCGAGGGAGAGAGAGCGAGGGAGAGAGAGCGAGGGAGAGAGAGCGAGGGAGAGAGAGAGAGGGAGAGAGAGGGAGAGAGATGGAGAGAGGGAGAGAGAGACAGAGCAAGACAGAGGGAGAGGGAGAGAGAGAGAAAGACAGAGGGAGAGAGAGAGTAGGAGAGACAGAGGGGTAGGGAGAGAAAGAGGGAGAGGGAGAGAAAGGGAGAGGGAGAGAGAGACAGAGGGAGAGAGTGAGAGAGAGAAGCAGAGGGAGAGAGAGAGACAGAGCAAGAATGAAGGACAGAGGGAGAGACAGAGGGAGAGTGAGAGAGAGAGAGCGAGAGCAAGAGACACCTGGAGAGAGATGGAGAGAGACGGAGAGAGGAAGAGGGATAGAGAACGAGAGGGAGAGAGGGATGGTGAGGGAGAGGGAGAGAGAGAGGGCGAGTGGGAGAGACAGTGGGAGAGAGAGAAACAGAGTGAGAGGGAGAGAGATGGAGAGAGCAAGAGAGAGACAGAGCAAGACAGAGGGAGAGACAGAGACAGAGGGAGAGGGAGAGAGAGAGAGAGACAGAGGGAGAGAGAGAGTGTGAGACGAAGAGGGAGAGGGAGAGACAGGGAGAGGGAGAGAAAGACAGAGGGAGAGAGTGAGAGAGAGAAGCAGAGGGAGAGAGAGATAGAGCAAGAAAGAAGGACAGAGGAAGCGACAGAGGGAGAGAGAGAGAGATAAGTGGAGAGAGAGATAGAGAGAGACAGAGGGAGAGTGAGAAACAGAGGGAGAGGGAGAGGGTGAGGGAGAGACAGAGGGAGAGGGGGAGAGAGAGGGTGAGGGAGTGACTGGGGGAGAGGGAGAGAGAGACAGAGCAAGACAGAGGGAGAGACAGAGGGAGAGGGAGAGAGAGAGAGAGACAGAGGGAGAGAGAGAGTGGGAGAGACAGAGGGATATGCAGAGAAAGAGGGAGAGGGAGAGACAGGGAGAGGGAGAGAGAGACAGAGGGAGAGAGTGAGAGAGAGAAGCAGAGGGAGAGAGGGAGAGAGATGGAGAGAGGGAGAGAGAGAGAGCAAGACAGAGGGAGAGACAGAGGGAGAGGGAGAGAGAGAGAGAGACAGAGGGAGAGAGAGAGTGGGAGAGACAGAGGGGCAGGGAGAGAAAGAGGGAGAGGGAGAGACAGGGAGAGGGAGAGAGAGACAGAGGGAGAGAGTGAGAGAGAGAAACAGAGGGAGAGATAGAGACAGAGCAAGAAAGAAGGACAGAGGGAGAGACAGAGGGAGAGGGAGAGAGAGAGAGAGAGAGAGCCAGAGCAAGAGACACTTGGAGAGAGATGGAGAGAGACGGAGAGAGGGAGAGGGAGAGGGATAGAGAACGAGAGGGAGAGGGAGTGACCGGGGGAGAGGGAGAGACAGAGGGAGAGAGAGCCACAGAGACAGAAGGAGAGGCAGAGGGAGAGAGAGAGGGAGAGGGAGTGACCGGGGGAGAGAGAGAGGGAGAGAGAGACAGAGGGCCAGAAAAACAGCAGGTTATAGAGACTGAGGGAGAGAGAGATGGAGGGAGAGATGAAGACAGAGACTCACAGGGAGAGACAAAGACAGAGAGAGAGAGAAAAACAGGCAGAGGGAGGGAGAGCGAGAGAGAGAGACAGAGGAGAGGGAGAGACAGAGGGTGAGCGAGAGACAGAGGGAGAGAGTGAGGGAGAGACAGAGGGAGAGGGAGAGGGAAAGAGAGAGTGGGGGATAGAGAGATAGAGAGAGGGAGAGAGAGTGAGAGAGAGAGTGAGAGCAAGAGACAAGCGGAGAGAGATGGAGGGAGAGAGAGGGAGAGGGAGAGACGGAGGGAGAGGGAGAGAGAGAGAGGGCGAGAGAGAGAGAGACAGAGGGAGAGAGAGAAACAGACTGAGAGGGAGAGACAGAGGGAGAGAGAGGGAGAGAGATGGAGAGAGGGAGAGAGAGACAGAGCAAGACAGAGGGAGAGACAGAGGGAGAGGGACAGAGGGAGAGACAGAGGGAGAGGGAGGGAGAGAGAGACAGAGGGAGAGAGAGAGTGGGAGAGACAGAGGGAGAGATTGAGAGAGAGAAGCAGAGGGAGAGGGAGAGACAGAGCAAGAAAGAGAGACAGAGGGAGAGTGAGAGAGAGAGAGACAGAGGGAGAGAGAGAGAGGGAGAGAGAGAGCGAGAGACAGATGGAGAGGCAGAGACAGGGAGAGGGAGAGACAGAGGGAGAGGGAAAGAGAGAGTGAGGGAGAGAGAGATAGAGTGAGAGAGAGAGATAGAGCAAGAGACACGCGGAGATAGTTGGAGAGAGACGGAGAGAGGGAGAGGGAGAGAGAGCGAGAGGGAGGGAGAGGGAGAGGGAGAGAGGGCGAAAGGGAGAGACAGAGGGAGAGAGAGAAACAGAGTGAGAGGGAGTGAGAGGGAGAGAGAGGGAGAGAGATAGGTAGAGACAGAGGGAGAGGCAGAGACAGGGAGAGGGAGAGACTGAGGGAGATGGAGAAGGAAAGAGAGAGTGAGGGCAAGAGAGATAGAGAGAGTGAGAGACAGAACGAGAGCAAGTGAGACGTGGAGAGAGATGGAGAGAGACGGAGAGAGGGAGAGGGAGAGGGGGAGGGAGAGGGAGAGAGAGAGGGCGAGAGAGAGAGACAGAGCGGAGAGACGGAGAGAGGGAGAGGGAGAGGGAGAGGGAGAGAGAGGGAGAGAGAGAGAGGGCGAGAGAGAGAGTCAGAGGGAGAGAGAGAAACAGAGTGAGAGGGAGAGAGAGGGAGAGAGATGGAGAGAGGGAGAGAGAGACAGAGCAAGACAGAGGGAGAGACAGAGGGAGAGGGAGAGAGAGAGCGAGACAAAGGGAGAGAGAGAGTGGGAGAGACAGAGAGATAGGGAGAGAAAGAGGCAGAGTGAGAGACTGGGAGAGAGAGAGAGAGTCAGAGGGAGACAGTGAGAGAGAGAAGCAGAGGGAGAGAGAGAGACAGAGCAAGAAAGAGAGAGAGAGAGAAAGAGAAGGAGATTGAGAGAGAGACAGAGAGAGAGGGAGAGAGATAGGTAGAGACAGAGGGAGAGGCAGAGACAGGGAGAGCGAGAGACTGAGGGAGAGGGAGAAGGAAAGAGAGAGTGAGGGCGAGAGAGATAGAGAGAGTGAGAGACAGAACGAGAGCAAGTGAGACGTGGAGAGAGATGGAGAGAGACGGAGAGAGGGAGAGGGAGAGGGAGAGAGAGAGAGGGAGAGAGAGAGGGCGAGAGAGAGAGACAGAGCGGAGAGACGGAGAGAGGGAGAGGGAGAGGGAGAGGGAGAGGGAGAGAGAGAGAGGGAGAGAGAGAGAGGGCGAGAGAGAGAGTCAGAGGGAGAGAGAGAAATAGAGTGAGAGGGAGAGACAGAGGGAGAGTGAGGGAGAGAGAGTGAGGGAGAGAGAGTGAGGGAGAGAGAGTGAGGGAGAGAGAGTGAGGGAGAGAGAGTGAGGGAGAGAGAGTGAGGGAGAGAGAGTGAGGGAGAGAGAGTGAGGGAGAGAGAGAGAGGGAGAGAGAGAGAGAGGGAGAGAGTGAGAGAGAGACCGAGAGCAAGAGACATGTCGAGAGAGATGGAGAGAGATGGAGAGAGACGGACAGAGGGACAGGGAGAGGGATAGAGAACGAGAGGGAGAAAGGGAGGGAGAGGGAGAGAGAGAGGGCGAGTGGGAGAGACAGTGGGAGAGAGAGAAACAGAGTGAGAGGGAGAGAGATGGAGAGAGGGAGAGAGAGACAGAGCAAGACAGAGGGAGAGGGAGAGAGAGAGAAAGACAGAG
Source organism: Carcharodon carcharias (assembly GCF_017639515.1). Classification (NCBI taxonomy): domain Eukaryota; kingdom Metazoa; phylum Chordata; class Chondrichthyes; order Lamniformes; family Lamnidae; genus Carcharodon; species Carcharodon carcharias. The sequence goes on along the minus strand of NC_054480.1, from coordinate 88,692,169 downwards.
GGAGAGAGAGAGTGGGAGAGACAGAGGGGTAGGGAGAGAAAGAGGGAGAGGGAGAGACAGGGAGAGGGAGAGAGACAGAGGGAGAGAGAGAGAGAAGCAGAGGGAGAGAGAGAGACAGAGCAAGAAAGAAGGACAGAGGGAGAGACAGAGGGAGAGTGAGAGAGAGAGAGCAAGAGCAAGAGACACGTGGAGAGAGATGGAGAGAGACCGAGAGAGGGAGAGTGATAGAGAACGAGAGGGAGAGAGGGAGGGTGAGGGAGAGGGAGAGAGAGAGGGCGAGTGGGAGAGACAGTGGGAGAGAGAGAAACAGAGTGAGAGGGAGAGAGATGGAGAGAGCAAGAGAGAGACAGAGCAAGACAGAGGGAGAGACAGAGGGAGAGGGAGAGAGAGAGAGAGACAGAGGGAGAGAGAGAGTGGGAGAGAAAGAGGGAGAGGGAGAGACAGGGAGAGGGAGAGAGACAGAGGGAGAGAGTGAGAGAGAGAAGCAGAGGGAGAGAGAGATAGAGCAAGATAGAAGGACAGAGGGAGAAACAGAGGGAGAGATAGAGAGATAAGTGGAGAGAGAGATAGAGAGAGACAGAGGGAGAGTGAGAAACAGAGGGAGAGGGAGAGGGTGAGGGAGAGACAGAGGGAGAGGGAGAGAGAGACAGAGCAAGACAGAGGGAGAGACAGAGGGAGAGGGAGAGAGAGAGAGACAGAGGGAGAAAGAGTGGGAGAGACAGAGGGATATGGAGAGAAAGAGGGAGAGGGAGAGGCAGGGAGGGGGAGAGAGAGAAAGAGGGAGAGAGTGAGAGAGAGAAGCAGAGGGTGAGAGGGAGAGAGATGGAGAGAGGGAGAGAGAGACAGAGCAAGACAGAGGGAGAGACAGAGGGAGAGGGAGAGGGAGAGAGAGACAGAGGGAGAGAGAGAGTGGGAGCGACAGAGGGGCAGGGAGAGAGAGAGAGAGAGAGAGAGCCAGAGCAAGAGACACGTGGAGAGAGATGGAGAGAGATGGAGAGAGGGAGAGGGAGAGGGATAGAGAACGAGAGGGAGAGGGAGTGACCGGGGGAGAGAGAGAGACAGAGGGAGAGAGAGCCACAGAGACAGAAGGAGAGGCAGAGGGAGAGAGAGAGGGAGAGGGAGTGACCGGGGGAGAGAGAGAGGGAGAGAGAGACAGAGGGCCAGAGAAACAGCGGGTTAGAGAGACTGAGGGAGAGAGAGATGGAGGGAGAGATGAAGACAGAGACTCACAGGGAGAGACAAAGACAGAGAGAGAGAGAGAGAGAAACAGGCAGAGGGAGGGAGAGGGAGAGAGAGAGAGACAGAGGAGAGGGAGAGACAGAGGGTGAGCAAGAGACAGAGGGAGAGAGTGAGGGAGAGACAGAGGGAGAGGGAGAGGGAAAGAGAGAGTGGGGGATAGAGAGATAGAGAGAGGGAGAGAGAGTGAGAGAGAGAGTGAGAGCAAGAGACAAGCGGAGAGAGATAGAGGGAGAGAGAGGGAGAGGGAGAGACGGAGGGAGAGGGGGAGAGAGAGGGCGAGAGAGGTAGAGACAGAGGGAGAGAGAGGGAG